>NC_134499.1:2602608-2755108 GCF_040206685.1 Ascaphus truei
CACATAATCCCTTCCTGCTGTTAAAGTGGTGTGTGCGCCCTAAAAATGGTGTAAGGCAGGATTGCATAGCCAATACATGCAAATGTGCATACACATATATGTATGTATATAATATCAAGCTATATCTATATCTATAACTATATATATATATGAAGTATCATCACCAAGCTGATATATATATATATATATATATATATATATATATTTATATATACAGAGAGAGAGGTTTTATATTAATAAAGGTATAAAATTATGCACGGAAACTTTGTTAACATTTTGAGCCGACACGTGTAGTACAGTAAGATTTGTCACCTGGTGGGAATTCATGTTCGTAGATTCCGATATCCCTGTCACCTGGCAAACCCTCCACGACGACCGGAATACATTTTTCATGCATCTGCTCCTCCAATGGAGTTAACGTTAGAGCTGGTGCAGGCGGGCCGCCTCCAGTGCCAGAAGCATGCATCCGTTGTGCTTGGATTTTTTTTTTTCAGATTTGACTTGATATCATCAAATCTCTTCCTACAATTCGTCTTGCTCCGGACACGATTCCCACACGCAGACACAGCCAGTGTAATTTGGTCCCACATTTCGTTCTTCACAGCTGAACTTGTCAGTCCTTGAAATACATAAAAATTATGTTAATTGAAGATATAATTGAATGACCAATACATACAAAATGTGCTAACTGTTGAAAGAGATAGATAATATGCTGGTTTATTTTGAATATGTGTGGCACATGAGAACATTTATGTGGAGACATACAAAGCTAAGTAAGCTTGTGTGAATGTTGTACGAACCTAATAAATCAATTTATAAGGATTATTAGGTTCGTTGTAAACTATGAAGGATTATGTGTGTAACAATGTACTATAATTTATAGATATTACATATTATTAGTTCTCTATTAACACATGTGACATCAGAAAGAAGATAAAGTTTGGGAACAATCAATGCAAAGATTGACTTACCTAATAAATGGCCATATAGAGCTCCAAAATCCCTAGGACAAGCACTCTATTTTCCTCTTCATTGAAACGAGGATTACGTGGCCGCTCCACACGTTTCTTCCGACCACGTCCAGCCACAGAGCTTGGCTGCTGCTGACTGGACTCTCCTTCTTCCAATGGAAGAGATTCCAAAAGCGCTCCACCACCAGGCACCCCACCACCACCAGACACCCCACCACCACCAACAGACACCCCACCACCACCAGCACTCACAGCAACAGCACTCGCACTCACAGCAACATCACTCGCACTCACAGCAACAGCACTCACACTCACAGCAACACCACTCACACTCACAGCAACACCACTCCCCTGACTCCCACGTTCACTCAGACGCGTACTCACACGACTACCAGTACCACTCACACCAGCATCACTCCTCCCTCGCTTCTCGGCCATACCTATAGCACTCACAAAGAACAGGAAACAAATGTAAACACAATCGCACTGAACACTTACAAAGTGACAACAACAAAACGATGTTAACAAACCAACACAGGACAAACCAATCACAATACACAGCAACTCTCTCTCAATATCTAATTTTCAAATCGCCCAGCTCTTTGTGTCTCTCTCTCTCCCAACAACACAGAGAATGAATAGAAATACACGGTATCTCTAAAAATGGACCGCTCAATCAAAAACATGCTTGCATCGGCAGATTCAGAAAGAAGTTCAATTGGCGAACATAACACGCCCTCGCCATGCTCGCCGATACACCTGTGTGTGATCGGCAAATCATCGCCATAGTGGGAACAAATGTTTTCGGCTTCATTGGCCAGGGATTCGGCCCTTATTGCATACGGCAAGGGAAAATCGGCAAAATCATGCCTATCGGGAACACTTGCCGAATTAATTTTTTCGGCGCTTAGTGCATGAGGCCCTAATACACAATCTTTATAGTAAAAAACACAGAAAATGCCACAATGAATTGAATTGCAATGAGAGTCTATGACATTACATTCAAGGCGATCTAATAGATCAGAAAACGCCTGTGACACCCACAGAGGGCAGGGTAACACCCTATGTACTAAGAGGGAACACCCTAGTTGGTAAAGGATAGAGAGCACTCAGTTGCCTGGTTGGTATAAAACAGACCTTGTATCTCAAAAAAATCTCCTTGTAGCGTCCTCGTGGTGTCCTGGGGCAGCAGCACGGATGTCTGTCGTCACGGACGCAACGTCGCTGCGTATGACCACCACCTACGCGTTTCATGTCAGATGACACTTCTTCAGGGCATGGTCATGTGGTTGCTTGGTGATGCTTAAATACCTCTATAGATTGATGCATCAACCAATAGCAACCACTCCTAAATCAGGTGATACAACCCTCCAATCAGTATACTAAACATGACAATTGACAGACTAAAAACAAATGAAAATACTACATACAATTAGACAAACACTAGAAACATAAAGAGAATTTGTTTGTGCAATTCATAAAGGAAAGGGGGGGCTAAATAACTAAAATATAGAACCCTTAACAATGTCCCTGAAGAAGCTCCGTAGCTGGAGAGAAATGTGCGTAGAGCACGTGATGATGTCACCAGTCTCCGTTATGGAGATGTTTTAGTTTAGAGCTAATATATTTTAGTCGGCCAGTGGACTTATCTCATAGATCCATTATATTACTAGTTGATCAGGCATGGTATTTAGCACATTTGATTTTGCCTCAGACGCGCTGCAATAAGTTCACTGTTTTGGCTCTCTGACAAATTTGTGCTGCCATACCACACTCCGTTATGACATACCACACTCCGTTATGACATTGAGCACCCTCATATTTATTATATTCTATATAGGGAGGAGAGTGGGGTCTCTTTTGGGGGGGGGAGGGGGTGCTGGGTACTATTTTTGACACCACAGTGAGTACTAGCATTCTCTCAGGCTGCACAGTGCTTTACCATACCTTTATCACTTACTCCTTCCCCTCTGGACTGAGAGGGGCTGTGTGGTATTTGATTACAACTAGTATACTCTGAGATTTACAAACTACTCAGGTTTGCATAGATTTTAATTACAATCAACAAAGCAAATTGAGGTGTCTTACTGACTTCTGTTGGACATTTCCAGCAGTGCTGATTTGTACCTGTAACCCATGTCCCCCCCCCCCCCCCCGGACACAGATGCTATATCTAGGGTGTGTGAGGGCTGGCTACACGTGTTTGAGTGGTGCATACCTGCCGGTAACAGGAGTGCCTGAGCTTCCCGCGATGTTGTTGGGGACACAGGACCAGGCTTCTGGGGTAGTTGCCTCATTCTTTTAGTGGTGGTGCAGCACCTCCATCCTCTATACCTTCCCAGGGTATGGGGTAGGACCCGTATAGAAGAATAGACCCCGGTCCCAGGGTGGGTGCTCCAGAATCACACAACAGTCTTTAGTAAGATCAGCAATGTCTCTATTGTCTATAGATGGAACACAGCAGCCTTGCAACATACAGCTGCAACAACAACAGCAATAGCAGCAGCACACACAGAGATCCCAAGGTGTACAGCCTTTCTCCTCTCCTCTCCTTTCCTCCAAGAGGTACTCCACAGGATGGTCTGTGCGGGGCCTCAATACCCCAGTGCCCACCTCAGAGGGTCCCCTCTGGGCGGGGGTAGATCCTCGCCTTCACCCCCTCATCAGGGTGAGAGGCATTGGTTCCACCGGAGCTCTGCTCACTCGCCGACTATCATAGGCCATAGTTCTCTTAGTATCTCTCCTGCTCCCAGGAGAGAGCTCAACCTATTCCTCTCCTCCAACTCCCAGGACAGACTAGACTAACTGTCACTCACAGGAACTGGCTGCTAAATAGAGTCAGCCCCACCCCTCATGATGTCAACAGGACCTCCCCTCTGTCTCATGCCTGCAGCAGAGTCAGGGGCCTGCATCTATCACTCAGGGCAGGGCGTGAAGGGGGAAAACCCATGATTACTACTGGCGCCTGCCCTTAACAGGACTTACCACAGTAGGAGAAAGATATGTATAGCCTGTGCTGTTTACAGGGGGCTACATACCTATTATTCCCTATCACCATATTTCGCAGTGCTCTGGTGGTCGACATCTGACAACGGGGTATTTATGAGTTTTAGGAGCGTTTTTTTTGGGTCTCAGTGATCGGGTGCATTTAATTATATTTAATTGCCGGGTTTTCACGGAGCACCGGGACTATGCGTCGCGCATTCCTTGTTTCTAACCATGTTCTTTTAATGTAACCATGTATTGTTATAACTCTGTGCCCAGGACATACTTGAAAACGAGAGGTAACTTTCAATGTATTACTTCCTGGTAAAATATTTTTATATATATATATATATATATATATATATATATATATAAATAAATATAAATATATCTCTATCTGGAGTATCAGGGCTTCCCCAAATCTGTTAATGCCACCATCATTTGATATTTTCTTCTGCACAATGTGTAATGCAATTTGCTTCGATTCCACAATAAGGATGATGTACACAGCATAAGTCCTTTTTATTTTCCTACAATTTCCTTCTGTAAGGTGGTTGAAAACATTTGATTTCTGCCTTGGTAATAGGTGCTGTGAATGCAGCTCAGACACTGACTTTACCCCAGAATAATGGGTGGGATGGGAATTATCTTATACTATATTAGTGAAAGCACTGTATGCCTGTCTGGATGTCCTATGTCCCTAGGGGAAATCTCATTGGTCCCTTGGCCCGCCCGCCCCCGCACACCTCTCATTGGCCTGAGGCGGAGTGACGGGCCAAAGGACGGACACACACACACACACACACTGACTGACACACACACTGACTGACACACACCCACGCACGCACACACACACACACACAGTGACTGACTGACGCACGCACACACACACACACACACTGACTGACGCACGCACACTGACTGACGCTCACGCACACACTGACTGACTGAGGCACACACACACGCACACACTGACTGTGTGTGTATGCGTCAGTCAGTCTGTGTGTGTGTTTGTGTTTCTGCGTCAGACTCACTGACGCGCGCGCACACACACACACAGTGACTGACTGACGCACACACAATGACTGACGCACACACACACTGCATGAAGCTGTAAAGGGGGACAAACAGAGCTGTAAAGGAGGGAAGGGGGGAACTGGATTGATGTGAATGGGGGACAAACAGAGAGAGGGGGAAGGGGAGAGGAGAGAGAGAGGAGCGGGGACATTACATTCCGGGCAACTCAGCTAGTTTTTAATAAAAGTCAGAATGCTCTGGGAAGCGGAAGTGTGAAAAAGTAGAATATGCAGTGTATGTCTGATTTCCACTTGGATGTGCTTAAGGCAGGATTATATCTGCCCCATTTTTGTACTATTGGGGCAATTAATTTGTATGTATGTATGTATGTATGTATGTATGTATGTATGTATGTATGTCTTTATTTATATAGCGCCATTAGTGTACATAGCGCTTCACATTAGTAATACACGTGACAATCATATAAATAACAAATAATACATAACAGATCATGGGAATAAGTGCTTCAGTCATAAAAGTAACATTTTGGAAGAGGAGTCCCTGCACCGAGGAGCTTACAATCTAATTGGTGGGGAGAACGTACAAAGACAGTAGGAGGGCATTCTGGTAAGTGCGTCTGCAGGAGGCCAAGCTTTATGTATCGTGTATAGTATTAGCCACGCTGCAACTCGTATGCTTCCTTAGGCTAAGGCCCCGCTCCCAGAGTCAGCGCACCCGCACTGCTGACAGGCGGTGCGCTGAGATACACAGACCGCGATATGCGGTCTGTAGGGAGCGGGAGCCGGAGCGGGAGGTGGGCGGGTGGTGGGCGGTTTGACAGGGAGGGGGGGCGTGGCTTGAGCGGAGGGACCCGCTACTCTCCCCCCCCCCTCCCTCCACGGACTCGGGCTGGAGCTGGTAAGTTTAAACACACACACGCAGGCACTCATTCATACACACACACACACACACACACACACACACACACAGGCAGGCACTCACACACACACACACACACACACACAGACAGAGGCAGGCACTCACGCACTCGGGCACACACATACACACACAGACAGGCACGCACGCACGCACTCAGACACACACACAGAGAAAGGCACTCACCTGCTTTCACTCCACACTCCTCCCCGCTCCCCGAAGCCTCTCCTCCTCCCGAAGCCTCCCCTCCCCATTGGCTCACAGCCACACACGTCACGCGTCGAAGCTAGGAAACACCATTCTGTGGTGTCTCCAGCGGCTGACGCGCGACAGCGTGTAGTCAGCTGTGCAGCCAGTGGGGACCGGGACCGGCTCGCGAGGATTCCCCTGCTGGTGGGGAACTCGCTACATTGCCGCCCGCGCCAACGAGCGCAGCGGGACCGAGGCCTTAAGCAAGTGGGTTTTAAATGTGGATAGAGAGGGTGCTAGTCGGGTATTAAGGGGTAGGGCATTCCAGAGGTTCGGGGCAGTCAGTGAGAAAGGTTTAAGGCGGAAGAGGGCTTTAGATACAAAGGGGGTAGAGAGAAGACATCCTTGAGAAGAAGAGTCGGGAAGGTGTATAGCGAGAAATTAGAGCTGAGATTTAAGTAGGAGCAGAAGAGTGTAAAGCTTTAAAAGTGAGGAGGAGAAATGAGTGTGAGATGCAAGATTTGATAGGAAGCCAGGAGAGTGATTTCAGCAGGGGAGATGCCGAGACAGATATAGGAAAGAGTAGAGTGATTCTGGCAGCAGCGTTTAGGATAGATTGTAAGGGAGACAGGTGAGAGGCAGGAAGGCCAGACAGCAGGAGGTTACAGTAATCGAGATGGGAGAAAATGAGGGGTGTGTGAGATTTTTCAGGGGGGCGTGGCGGTTTCAGATGCCCCGCGCTCGTCCCCATCCCGGGAGATCGCATGAGGCCTCTGCAACTCTACTTACCGTGATTCAGATGGCTGGTGTGACACGTCGCTATGGCAACGCAGTGTCATGTGAAGTGGCGTCACATGCCGTCGCCATGACGCCGACGAAAGAGGTAAAGGGGGCATAAGCAGTGAAGGGAGCAGGCAGGGGGGCGCAGCTTCAAAAGTATATAAATAAAGACATACAATACAATACAATACACCCCTGGAATAAAGAATGGGGGGAAAATGCAAATGGGGGCGTGTGAAATAAAAGTAGGATGGATTAGAAGGGAGGATGATAGGTAGTATGTATAATTGTATTTACTGTATATAGCGCAGACAATGTACGCAGCGCTTTACAACATTATAATACAAGGTAAATATATTAGAAGTAATAGTGAGGGCCCTTTCCACATCATTCCCACTCTTACGTCCGAGGCATCCAACCCGCCATCTGTGCCCGGAATAGCGACCTGTAGTCACACAAGCTGACTTGTAATCTCCCATCAATTAAATACATTTAATGAGTGAAATACCTGGAAAACAACAAACAAGCGACGAATATTTCTCGTTTTAATTGGGGAGCTATAAAAAAAAGAGGGGGATATGGCCTGACATAGCTGGTAAGCCATCTGAAAAAGGGAATTCACGCCCTGACTGCGTGAATGTGGTTGTTCTTCTATTGCACCAATCCATTGGCTTTTAGACCATGACAAGAGTAGCAGGGATAGAGCCAGATGAGGCTACCTTTCACTCTACTGCAACTCTCCCGTCTTTGGTTTGGAATGAAAACCAATCACCAACACACCAACATCCTGATCATCAAATCTTTTTGTTTTTTTCCCTTTTCCTCTGTTTTTTCTTTTTGGAAGCTGTGTAGTTTTTATCTCCTTAATGATAGCAGGTTTCATCTCCAGCTTTCATGTGTATCGAACTTGACAGTGTCGCCGCAGCCTTCTCAGGACCAAGAAACTGCAAACAGGTTCGTTGAGTGTCAAGGAAATGTTTATTGAGTATACTGAACGATCATACAGGAGGGTCAGCAAGCGACTCTGCAAGGGGAGGGCCCATGCAGGCTTTTTATACACAAATGAGTTTCTTTGTCTCAAGTTGCTAGGTAGTGTAACCCTGTTTCCCCCACACAATCTCATATAGGGTCTCCTAAGGGAAATACTGCTCTGGTTACATCGGTCTGGGTGATGCATACCTGCTGGTAACGGGGCCCTGAGTCTCCCGCATTATGGTATAGGGGACGAACAGGACAGGCTTCTGGGGTCTTGCCCAAATTCTACTTACAGGTGCAGCGCCTCCATCTTGTGCCGCCCCCAGCTCTATGGGGTGAAGTATCTGCAAAAGAACACGTCCCCCTCCTCCCAATATACATCAATCTCAGGCAGTAGGTAAAATGCAGCAGCTTCTTTATTTGGTCTTCCTTATTAAGCTGCACAGATCACAGCAAGTCTTCCCCCTTAGGATGTCCCTGAACCAAACTCCTAGCCAAGGGCACCAAGAGTGGTTCTAGCTCTTCCCCTATCCCCTGGTGAGATAGGAGGTATGGGTCTACTCCAAACTCCCCGAAGGGAGGGCCTCAAGCCTACCAGAGCGCTGGCAGCTTGACACGGGTACCCTGTCTCTAGCAAGGTAGAGACCAACTGACTAAATAGGAAGTAGCAGTACATTAAGTAAGCTCCAGTAGGCACGACCCCTGTGTCTCTAATTGGACACAGAGCCTGATGACACTACCTTCACCGACTCACTGCACAGCATGTGTGGGGGAAAACCCATGATTGCTCCTGGCAAACCTGCCCTTACCAGGTATTACTGCCAGGAGGAGGACAGAACTATAGCCCCAAAACTACCCAGGGCTACACTCTCCCTCTGGTGGAATCCAATGGTCCCCACTTGGACCAAATTTACTGGGCCATCCTGCAGGTGAACAACCTGTACAATTACAAAATGACAGTTGATTAGTCACACAGTATCTACATAGCAGGCTGTACACCCACCCACCTTGGATGGTGAAATAACAGGGAAACTCCCAACATGGAGTATCCTTACTAATAGTAATGGCGGGGATCAGGCTTTCTTACTTCCCGTCCATTATGGTCTATGAACCATACAAAATAAGATTGAGGAGGCCCATTCTCCGGCCGGTACACAATTTTGTGCATGAATATATTCCTCCCTGTACTCCATACTTTCATTAGAGAACAGATCCTCTCCTCTGTTTGATACGCAGTACTACTGCTCTTTAACCGCAGATAGTCAATGACTGCGTCCCTGAGCCATGTATCCCTTTGGTCCTAAATCTCTTGCATTATTGGCTCTGAATCAGAGCCGAGCATAATCCTTCTCTGGACGTTACTGTCTCTGCCACAAGCCGCCTGGCTTGACTCCTTGTGTACTAACCTCTCATGTTCTCATCTCTAGTTCCTGAGTATCTGGAGGCCTGCTGCTAGTTCCACACAGAGGCCTGTTCCTGACTCCTGTGCTGAAGCGTTGTTTAGTCAGCACTGAATTCATGGTACCTGCTGCATTCTCCCCTAGCAGTGGTTACCCTTCGTTTTCTGAGGCCTGCTGCTATTCTCCACGCAGAGGCCTGCTTTGGACTTCTGTGCTGAAGCATTGGTTTTCCCCGACGCTGCCCCGCGGAGTACTTCGGCCAGCTTGCTGTCTTCCCCTGCTGAGACCGGCATCATGGGCCGAGCCCACTCCTCGCGCAGAGGCCATTCCCGCGCTCGCGCTCCTAAGCTGAAGCGGGGAACTCCCGACTACCTATTGCCGAACTCCTGCTTGAATAACGACAATGCTGCCTTCTCTTATTCTGACCCTGCTATGTACGACTACGAACTGCGCACTCTGGATCAGTCTGCGCGGACTAAGGTCGTGATTATATAACCCCACCTCAGCCCCGCGGTCCGGTCCCAGTTTGTGGCGAGCACAATCGTAACAGACTTGGACTCTCTGGTCCTACCCCTAGATGCAGGATTAAATACAGTGGGTTTAGGTACAGGTATGCGACTTGACCATGGTATCTCCCCATCAGAACCCTCATCGCTGGTAACCCAATCCCGCCAGTCCGTGGATAATTTGGGCGTCTTATCTCTTACTCCCACTAGGACCCGGTGGACATGAACGTGAAGGGGCATTGGTGCTAGGGGCAGTGACAAAAGAATCGCCATAGTCCGGGACAGTGTCTCTCAGTCGGGCTATGCCACGACTAGTAGGGGTTCTCTTACTGTTCCTTATAGCATGGCTCTGTGTTCCTCTGCTGACTAGGTCATCTCGGAAACCTCTTGAATTCCTCCTCTTCAATACCGGATCTCTTCAGGGAGTCAGATGCTGCTCTCAAGCCCAAGCTCCGTGTCGTCATCTCCAGTCGTCTCTGCAGAGTCTCCATACGCCTCTTGGTCCCGCGCCGAAAGTACGTCATTCACCGGAAGGGGCGGACGTGGATCTGCGGGGTCACGGACGAGCAGGTAGGCCGCCAGATGCTCTCTTTCTCCGAAATCTTCCTTCACCTGATGGAAGTAAGGGGGTGGTGGTGTCTTACTGCTCCGCTGGCTCACGATACTCTGCGGTTCTCCAGGAGTAGTCCCAGGTGCCGTCTCTGCCACACTGGGAGTCGCCACGGCTGTGGGACTTCTACACGGCTCAGGCCGCACCAGCGCTTGCTGTCAAGGGGGTCTCTGGACTCATCCGCTCCATTTCTCGGGTAAGTGGACTCGACTGGTTTTCACCGCTGGGGTGGTTCACCGGCCAGCGCATCACCACCGATGACAGGCTGTCTCTTTCGTCGTCCGACGAGGATGGCAACGGCACCTCTGCCGTGGAGCCACATCTGGTCTTGGCTGCACCATTAGTGGGTATGGGTACAAAGCACTCCTGCTCCAGTACCTCCACTTCCGGGGCTCCCCACTCTTTCGGGGTAAGTCTGGGTAGTTCGGCCTTGGTCCCTACTGCAGGGTTGATGTATGGGACCAGGTTAGTATTCCCCTCCGCTCCTGAGGTCCCTCACGCGGCGCCACAATGGTGGGGAATGGTTCAGTAGACCATAGGTAGAATATGCCACACTGATGGCATCGTGCGGTGATAAACGGTGCTGGCCCCGATAACCTGCACTGCAAACACAGGCACCGGAGGTACTCGCAACCCTCTATCTCAACAACCAGGAAGCCTCCTGGGAGTTGGTACGTTGATACGTTACAATTAGCCATCTCTTCCTTAGAATTTGGGTCAACCAGCTAGACAATTCGCTCCTTCTCTGTCGCCAGCCAAGCAAGAGTGAGGATGTAATAGCTCACTTCCTGCTCCTCCTTCAGCTTGGGCGGAACATTGTAATTGGCTCTTCATGTGCCCCCTCCCTCTGGTGGAGATTAGAGGAGGGGCACTCAGCTTCTCTGCGTGACGTGAACTCGAGGTTGATCCAGTCACATCACAGGGGGGCGCGGCCACGGCTTTCACGCCACTTCCCTCCTCCAGGCAGGGCATTGGAGCTTTGCACACAGCTTTCTTTCAGCACGCTTGCACACAGCACGTGCGCTCCTCAAACTCCACGGGAACCACCATTTTAACTTCTCAGTGCCGCGCGGGGCACTTTTACAAACAGCCGCCATCTTTGGTGAACCCATGGTGTTCACAGTAGCACAACCCTCACTGCCTCAAGGGGAACTCGCTCTTTGGCTCGCTCTTTCGCTCACACCACACTCCATTTCAGCTCTAACCAGTGATAAAATTGTAGCATAGCCCAGGTTAGGCAAAACTCTTTCTTTTGTACACTGCACACGGTAACAGTCCCGTACAAATGCTCTGCGGTTAATATTCTGGTTACTGGCTAGAGTACTGTGGACCTTTCCTTGCAGTACTTAGGCGTCAACCTACTTTTGGCCACTCATAGCGCAGATCCTATCAGAAGTTCCTGTCCCATGTTAACCAGGCTACCCCCTAGGCATCCTACGACTATCTGCCTCAAGGTGACTAGGACAGCTATAGCCTTGTATCCAGATCTACTTCACCCTCTAAGGGCATCTAGGGTGTGCTTTGCGACTGGACTTTCCTCTCCTGACTACCCTAGATTCCCTTTCTTCCTCAGCACTTGCTCTGGAAGTGTACTCTTTAATCTTACAGTTCTGCTTCGCTGAAAGCTTGTCCTGATTGCTCTCAGCAAGGCTTCCAAATTAACCCTGTTTCCCCACCCAATCTCACATAGGGTCTCCTAAGGGAAATACTGCTCTGGTTACATCGGTCTGGGTGATGCATACATGCTGGTAACAAGGGGCCCTGAGTCTCCCGCATGATGGTATAGGGAACGAACAGGACAGGCTTCTGGTGTCTTGCCCAAATTCTACTTACAGGTGCACCGCCTCCATCTTGTGCAGCCCCAAGCTGTATGGGGTGAAGCATCTGCAAAAGAGCACGTCCCCCTCCTCCCAATATGCTTCAATCTCAGGCAGGAGGTATAAGTAAAATGCAGCAGCTTCTTTATTTGGTCTTCCTTATTCAGCAGCACAGATCACAGCAAGTCTTCCCCCTTAGGCCACGCTTATAGTGCCGGCGACGCGACATCGCCCGAAAACAAATGCATTGTCGCCGCATTCGCTTATAGTAACCGCGACGGCGACAATGTGACAGAGCAACGTAGCGAAAACTGGTAGCCGGCAAAATTTGATTTTCGCCTCAGGTGACGGCCCTTGAACCAATGAAATGCCGGAAAGCTGCTACGCCGCCGCCCGCCGAAATATAACTTTTGCCGGTGGCGACGGCGACGGGTGGCGTCACCCGTCGTGTCGCCATCACTATCGACGGCACTATACGCACGGCCTTGGGATATCCCTGAACCAAACTCCCAGCCAAGGACACCAAGAGTGGTTCTAGCTCTTCCCCTATCCCCTAGTGAGATAGGAGGTATGTGTCTACCCCAAACACCCCAAAAGGAGGGCCTCAAGCCTACCAGAACCCTGGCAGCTTGGCACGGATACCCTGTCTCTATCAGGGTAGAGACCAACTGACTAAATAGGAAGTAGCAGTACATTAAGTAAGCTCCAGTAGACACCACCCCTGTGTCTCTAATTGGACACAGAGCCTGATGACACTACCTTCACTGACTCACTGCAAAGCATGTGTGGGGAAAACCCATGATTGCTCCTGGCAACCTGCCCTCAACGGGTATTACTGCCAGGAGGAGGACAGAACTATAGCCCCAAAACTACCCAGGGCTACAGTAGAATACAAAATATCCTTCCTATTCTAAACCAATCATTATAAAGCTCACTACAGCAATTAAACCTTGAGTTAAAACAGCTCATTAAAAATAAGAAAAAATACTAAGATAGATAAGATTCAATGTATCTGTCATGGAACAAGTAAGCCCATGTCTGCTCTCTCTGATCACCCCCCCCCCCCTTTTCTTGCAGCTTCTGCTTGTCAGCTCCTTAAGTTCAGCTGCATGTATTTGTTCCACACACAGTGCCTGTGTGATGTATCATTATGTTGCATTTTCTGCCTCTGTTCATGAGGTCTGTGAGTTGCTATAGCAACCTCTGAGATCCTTCTCAGAATGGGCTATTCTGCCCTTCCCCCTGCCTTGCTGACAGTTAGTTTGTCCCATCTCACTTCTAGTGTGACCCTTGCTCCTCACTTCCTTTTCCACCCAAGAACACAGTGAGTACAGACCTGCCTGCTACTACCCTGGCAAGGCCTTTCTGTTTTACCGTAGTCTAACCTCACGCAAACATTCAGATAGAGAAGCTCTCTCTACTCACACTACACCTACAAGTACCCTTTGTTTTCTACTTCTGCAATAAAGTTAAGAAAGACAATCAGGACTTGTGATGCTTTGGAAGAGGGAAGACATGAGTTAAGATAACTGGGATTATTCATACATCATACGTAACCCTGGTTCGAGTATAGTAAAACAGACCGTGTGCTTTGGGGACACACACAGGAGCTGTCACTCACAGCCTTTATGCTGATACAGAGCAGTCTGCACACTGACAAGCAAGCAGCTTTACATTGCTAATTAAGAGCACAGACTTTCTACAGCAAGCCTTACAAGCAAGCAGAAAAACGAACAAAAATGGGGGAGCACAGGTTGAGGTACTAAACAAATATATCGATAATAAAGTGGTTAATAACTGTGATGTGAAATAAAGTGTAAAGTGTAAAATAACATAAACACTTACACGGCCTTGTGTAAATGCTTTCACATCAAGGTATCTTTTCTCTTGCTGTTGTATCTTCTGTTTTTCTTCCTCTTGTACTTGACTTCTCCGACATTACAAGCTATCCCTACAGAGAAGACCAGGAAAGTTCCACTTCAGACCAGCGGAGAAGTCAAGTACAAGAGGAAGAAAAACAGAAGATACAACAGCAAGAGAAAAGATACCTTGATGTGAAAGCATTTACACAAGGCCGTGTAAGTGTTTGTTATTTTACACTTTATTTCACATCACAGTTATTAACCACTTTATTATCGATATATTTGTTTAGTACCTCAACCTGTGCTCCCCCATTTTTGTTCGTTTTTCTGTACCATTAAGGACTCTGGATAGGTCCTATTTGGGGTCTCGAGCAACAGGAAGAGTTTCGGAAGGAGAGGGGACCCTTAATTACTATTTAAGGTTGTATTGTTCTATTTTTAGATTCTCACCACCCCTTAGTTTATCCCATTAGAGTAGCGCCCGGGCTTTTTTTGCACATATACTCTTACAAGCAAGCAAGCATCTTTACATTGCTAATTAAGAGCACAGACTTTCTACAGCAAGCCTTAGGCTAAGGCCCCGGTCACGACGCTGTAACGCGCGCCCGCGCTTTTGGCAGCACGTTCAGACGATTCCCCGGTCTGCAGCTCACTGCAGGAGCAGAGACCGGGGGGGTGGCATGGCGGAGGAGTGACGGGGGTGTGGCGGAGGAGTGACGGGGCGCGGCCATGATGTCACCCGGCAGGTTCGCCCTCATTGGCTGAACCGCCGGGGGGTGTGCCTAATCGCTCGACACGAGTCCTGCTCTCAATTCTATTGAGAGCAGGAGTAGCTCTCGCGCGAGCGCTGCGGCCCCCCCTCGCAGCGGGCCCAGCGCCATCGCGGGGAGGGCTCTCGTGCGCTCAGCGTCCGCCACAGCGGACGCTGTAGTAGGCAGTGGGGGCAAGGCCTTACAAGCAAACAAGCAGATTTACACTGCTCACGGAGCCTGCAACTTCACACAAGGCAGCAGCACTGCAGTCAGACAGTGCACCTTACACAGAACTTTGATTGCCTTTTTCTGTTTGAGTTCACCCTCTGCACAGCTCCATAGTGAGGAGCTACCATCTCACCTACCCCTGCGCACATCCCCACGGCTAGCGCCACCAAGGGCCACGCCACCGGACACCCGCCAGGACACGGGTTAGAGCCACTGGACACCTGTGAGTACAGCTACCCCTACGCTGAACGCTGCAGGACACAGCTCGGCATCATCTGAGACAGTCGCCCATCGCTGAAGCAGGTAACAGACCGCACGCCTCACGCACTGGCTAATGGCCTACACACCCCTGCAGCATGGCAGAACTCAGATCCCCACAAGACACAACGCAGGAGAGTGACCACTCAGACACAGAGACCGCCGCACAACTGCAACAGGCGCAGGCAGACACAAGGCCTAAACGGATAGTCATAATTGTAAGTTGTATGATGGTGCTCAAAGTGCTGGGGCTGTATTAAAGGAAGGGAGTATATGCTGGGTAATAACAGTTTTGTTCTTAGTACTGTGCCTTTAAATGGGCATAAGGTACCTTGAAGGTTAGATTGGGTTGCCAAAAGACAGCCCTCTCTTTCCTCATTAGGTAGCCCCAGGTTAGTACTCACTGTAATATTCTTTCTTTCCCAGTCTCCCTTCCAAAGCGTGCAGCCGTATAGGGTGTAGATCCAAAGCAGGGGTGTGCAGCGCACAGCAGTAATGAGGAGGAGCAGGTCTTGCAGTAAAATAGTCCTTTATTAATAATTCATGGTGTGGGACAACAGCAAACCTTCAACGCGTTTCGTTCAAAGGAACTTTATCAAGAAGTGCTGTGCATATTAAAAACAACAATTTAAATACAGCTGACTGCCTGATTTTCGCGCCAAATCGTGACGTCATAATTGCGTTTTAACCAATAAAAATCGTGGTCCTCGCGCATGCGCGCGGCGCCAAACTCTATGGTAAACTCTATGGTTATACTGATCCTCGCGCATGCGTGCGGCGCCAGACACTGTGAATAAACTTATTTCCTTATCCATTCCCCGCGCATGCGCGCGGCGCCAGAATGTCAGGCATCCCACTGCTCATGCCAGCCGTGTATACAGCAGGAGACATACGCCCCTCCGGGCGGGTCTTCGTGCTGAAACACGCCTCTGGCCAATGCGTGGTGATTCCCCCTCCTCCATGGTCCGCGCATGCGCAATGGATTCACGACTTAAATAATTAATTAAATCAATCCCTGTCAGGGAACAGAGGACAGGGGATTGAGGTATGAAACACAAAAAATCAATAAACGATATTGAATGGGCTGGAAGGCAGTAAGCTATATTATAATAAAATGACATATAGGCAAAAATGTGAGTATATAGATATACATTCAAGTCATCATAAATACTTTTGTAAACAAAAAATATATATGTGATATATTGTAAAAAAACATATAACAAGACAATTTATTATTAAAAATTATATTAATCCAAAAATATATTAAATGATCAAATCAAATAATAAAACATTTTAAAAACAACAATGTATCTTGTGCCTAATTTAAGCAACAGCAAATTGCATGCCCTGATGGATGAAAATGATGGTCATATGAATTTCTAGTTTTGTTACTCAATGTATTCCTATCAATGGTGGAGTATTATACATGTATATTTTTAGATTAAATTTTTAATTTTTTAATTTTTTAATTTGAGCACCTTGACCTGACTCAGAGTTAGCCTATCTAGACGATTCTAAAGTACTGATTATGGTTATTACCAATAACAAGAGTGATCTATATAGAATCTTGATTATATTCATAGAGGTGTATACTAATTTTTGGTCATAATGAATATTTTGTAGGGATATGAAAATGAATCCCAATAAAAGGACTTAGTTATGTTTCTCTCATCTATTTATAGATTTAAGGTATGGTATATATAATGTTTTACCCGAAACCATTACATTCATTTAAGGAAATGGTTAATATTCCATTCTATATTTATTCCCTCAGGGAACCTTGTTCTTAATGTGAATATCCAATAGGATTCTCTACAGTCTAATGTTTTTACAATGTTACCCCCTCTTTCTTTTCTGATTATCTTCTCAATACCCACAAATGAGAAGTTACTGATGCCGCCTTGTTCACATTCCGAAAAATGTTTTGATACAGGGTGTTCCTTGTCATTTTTACGTATCAACCTGCAATGTTCTTGCATCCTAATTTTTAGTGCCCTTGTGGTCCTACCAACATATCTCTTCCCACAGCCACAATTGATGAGATACACTACAAATGTGGTATTACAATTAATAAAATTGTGTATAGTGTGGCGTTTATGTGGACTGTGGGAAAAGATATGTCGTGCCGGTTTCATGAATTGACACATGTTACAGTGATTACATCTGAAGGATCCTTTGGTCAAGAAATGATCTGAACTCTTAACTGGTGTTGATACTACACTTGGGGATAAAAATGTTGCTAATGTCTTGGCTCGTCTATATACGAATTTGGGACCCGTGTCTGTGTATTCCTTAAGAATGGGATCCATCCTTAACAATTCCCAATGTTTTCTAACAATTTTATTTACTTGACTGCTTGATTTATTATATTGTGAGATGAACAACGGACACGTTCCGTCTTTTTTATTGTCTATTCTTGTTGTTTTAGTGTGTTGGCCTCCCCTCCCTGCTCTGGACACGGACGGCATAACTGTTTCTCGTTCAATTTCTTTGACTTCCTGTAGTGTAGTTTGGAGGGTCTCCCGGTCATATCCCCTCTCAATAAATTTGTTTGTCAGTTCATCAGACTGAGTCACGAAGCTGTCAAGAGTAGAACAGTTCCGCCTCAGTCTGAGGTACTGTCCTTTGGGTATTCCCTTAATTACAGATCTGGGGTGGCAACTGTCCGCTCTAAGAAATGAATTTCGAGAATTTGGTTTCTTATAAATGTCCGATTGTATTTTTTGGTTGATGTCAATGTAAAATAGAATGTCCAGGTAGCTAATGTGATGAGTATGATAATCAATAGTGAGTTTAATATCAAAAGTGTTATTATTCAAGTATTCTATAAATTCTAATAAAGTGTCAGTGCTCCCGTGCCAAATAAAAATAAGGTCGTCAATAAAACGTTTATAAAAAATGATATTGTGTCTATAAGAGTTTGTGCTACCAAAAATGAAGTTATTCTCCCACCACCCCATAAAGAGGTTGGCATAAGAGGGGGCAAAACTTGTCCCCATTGCCGTCCCCCGAAGTTGCAAATAAAATTTGTGATCAAAAAGAAAATAATTGTGCGTGAGTAAAAAAAGTATTGATTCCATTATAAAGGTGGTTGTAAGTATTGAGCTACCTGGACATTCTATAAAATGGCAGACAGCTGTCATGCCCAGATCATGTTGAATGATTGAGTACAGGGAGACCACATCCATAGTGACCCACAGGTAGTCCTGATTCCAACTAATATGTTGTAATTTAGTTAGAAGGTCCCCCGAGTCCAGAACAAAGGAGGGCAAGTTCCTAACAAAGGGTTGCAAGTATGCATTCACATATTGAGACAAACCATCTCCCAAAGATCCAATGCTAGAGACTATTGGCCGACCAGGAGGGTCGACCAATGTGTTATGGATCTTTGGGAGATGGTGGTATATGGGAATGATAGGGTGGTGATTAATGATAAAGTCTGATTCATTTTTAGTCAAAACATGTGTGGCTGTCCCCAGATCTATAAGCTCAAGGAG
The DNA here is from genome assembly GCF_040206685.1 of Ascaphus truei. Classification (NCBI taxonomy): domain Eukaryota; kingdom Metazoa; phylum Chordata; class Amphibia; order Anura; family Ascaphidae; genus Ascaphus; species Ascaphus truei. The sequence goes on from NC_134499.1 coordinate 2,621,392, forward strand.
TTCCCTAAAAAAACAGTCTGTGGGATCCCGTGGTAGCACAGAATAGGAGGACACATATCCAAGTTGGCGAAATGCCTCCTTGAAGTAGTCAGTCCTACTCTGTACCACCACAGCACCCCCTTTGTCTGCATTCTTTATTACTAACATCGAATTTTCCTGTAGTGACTTAATGGCAATTCTCTCCTCCTTATTAAGGTTGTCATACCTAGAAGGAGAAAAGGAAAAGCCCTGAGCCAACAATCTGAGGTCACGGACCACAAGGTACTCAAACATATTCAGATATGGACCTTTAGCAAATGTGGGATAAAATATAGATTTCTCCCTGAGTTTGGATTCCCAGTCTCCTAAAATGTGTGTTTGCGTGTCTTCTAAAGTGTTACCTTCTAAAAAGAGATCTTCCATGTCCCTAAGTATACAATCATCTCTAAATGAGGCAACAGTTCGTGAATCCATTGCGCATGCGCGGACCATGGAGGAGGGGGAATCACCACGCATTGGCCAGAGGCGTGTTTCAGCACGAAGACCCGCCCGGAGGGGCGTATGTCTCCTGCTGTATACACGGCTGGCATGAGCAGTGGGATGCCTGACATTCTGGCGCCGCGCGCATGCGCGGGGAATGGATAAGGAAATAAGTTTATTCACAGTGTCTGGCGCCGCACGCATGCGCGAGGATCAGTATAACCATAGAGTTTACCATAGAGTTTGGCGCCGCGCGCATGCGCGAGGACCACGATTTTTATTGGTTAAAACGCAATTATGACGTCACGATTTGGCGCGAAAATCAGGCAGTCAGCTGTATTTAAATTGTTGTTTTTAATATGCACAGCACTTCTTGATAAAGTTCCTTTGAACGAAACGCGTTGAAGGTTTGCTGTTGTCCCACACCATGAATTATTAATAAAGGACTATTTTACTGCAAGACCTGCTCCTCCTCATTACTGCTAAACGGATAGTCACACTGACACAAAAGGCCTGCGAAAAATATGAGGCTGACATTGACGCACACTGCGAAAAATTAGAGAAGGCCTGGGAGGACACTGATCGTGAAATAGTTAATGTCGTAAGTGCTGGCGAGCAAGAAACGCAGATTAAGGAAGCTATTACTCAGATTAAGTCATGCCATAAACGTTACGTAACGCTGTCACAAGCATATTTCACCTATCTGACAAGGACTAACATGGAAGACAGCCTGCGAGAACGCGACCTGCAAAAGGCGATTGACCTGGAACGTGATGGCATCGTGCAGACCGAATTGGACGCGGATCTAGAAGCTCTAAGCAAAGAAGAGGACGCCGCCATAGCCCAAGCCGAAGTCTTAGAAGCAGCTGCGAGATAGGACGGCGGGGAGCAACCGTATAGACGGATGTTACGCCGGAGTAGCCCGCAGACCAGACCTGTCCCTAGAACTGAGGTGGCAGGTATGAATACACACACCGACAGAGCGAGGGACGTGTCCGGGTTGTGGTATTAGATGGTGCCAGGCCAGATGGGGTGTATTGCGAGAATACTTGCCGATACCGTTTTCCCAGAATAATGGTCGTTGCCGTTGCCGAGATCAGGGGTAGGAGATGTATGGAGGAATCGAGATGAGTGCCGAGGTCGAAGGGAGCCAGAAGGTACTTAAACAGGAACAATCCGAAGTCGAGAGCCAAAGGGGGTAGTCTGCCAAGCCGTGTCTAAACCGAGAGAATCAAAGAACAAGCACTGTGAAACACCCATACAAAAACTATGACGAGCGAGGAAGCACAGAACAGAGAGGGTATATAAAGCTGGAACAGCCAACCAGGAGAGGGGGCGTGCCTGGAGGAGCCCAGGGAGCTTCAGTGCATTGGCTGCTGTTCTTAGAGCTCAGGTGACTCTCAGCAAGAGCCAGATTGTAACCATGCGGTGTTTGGGGGCGGAGCCTGAGTGGGGATAAGTTCAAGGGCTTTTGTGTGTGCACTGTAAGTCCAACGTGTGCATGAGAGGAAGCAACGTGGGGTGCGCACGTGCGTGCGGGACGGCGATTCTGCGCCGACGGCTGCGGCGCAGAGCGAGGAGGAAGAACCTCGTGGAGCGTCCCACCATGCCGAGGGGTAAGTGATGAAGCCGAAGGGGGCTTGCGTGGTTGTAGTGGAAGGGTCTGAGCAGTGTAAGGAGAGAGCCGTGAGCTCCGCCTGAGACGCTGTGTGCTCACATTCCTAACAACGGATAACCTCAGAGGATCCAGTCCAACGCACTGAAGACTATGTAAGGAGCCTCTTCAGCATAAACACCAGCGCACCGTCTCAACACGACGGGAGTGACTCCACGGACACCGAAGACTTGCTAGGTCCACGTGGAGAAGACGCTGTTCATATAACGTTACACGCTACCTGGGATAGCCACAGCCGCAACAGTGATCCACACGCCAGCGCACACACGGATGCACTACAACATGCTCGCAATCCAGGTACACCCTCATGGGAAAACACAGCCCTTCGCACTGACCAGCAGTCCTCACACGTCCACGCCAAGGAAGAGGCGACCGCAAGGACCCTCCCAGTAACTACCTCAGAACGCGACCAACACGCCGATGAAACAGGCCTGACATAAATGGGCAAGTACATGATCCGGCGTGACATGGTGCAAACAGGACTTACCAACTTTGACGACCGTCTCGAGAACGTACCGAATGTGGAAGTTCACATTCAAGGACGCAATTAAGGGCCTGGGTTTCTCAGCAAGGGAAGAGCTCAGCCTGCTATCCAAATGGCTGGGGAAAGAATCCATGGAACACGCAAAGAGACTCAGGATGGCAAACGCGAACCACCCCCAAGTAGGTCTTGACCTAGCATGGGAAAGGCTAGAAGAGTGCTGCGGTAGCCCCGAAGCAGTCGAAGATGCGCTCTTCAAGAGAGTCGACAGCTTCCCAGGATCACAGCCAAAGACTACTCGAAGTTACGAGAGCTCTGGGACCTGCTGCAAGAGCTGGAGTTTGCAAGAAAAGACCATTCCTTAACAGGTCTCAACGTCCTAGACTCGGCTCGTGGAGTGAGACCCATCCTGGAGAAGCTACCTTACACCCTCCAAGAAAGATGGATTTCACAAGGCTCCAAATACAAAAGGGAGAAGCAAGTCGCCTTCCCTCCCTTCTCATTCTTCTTGAGCTTCATCCGCGAAGTGGCGAGGACAAGGAACTATCCCAGTTTCATCTTGGGTACGCAGACCACATAGTGCAAGCGACATGAGGAATGAGAGACCAGTGACGAGATACGGTAACACTCGAACACCCATCTTGGTCCACAGGACAGACGTGTCCCCCACGACCCAATCAACTTCCGACCATTCGGTCGCCGGAGACGAGAAACCAAGGGACCCAAACAGGGAATGTCCCATAAACAAGAAGTCACACCCACTTAACAGGTGCTTCGGGTTCAGGATGAAGTCCCTAGAGGAACGCAAGAAGTTACTCAGAGAATTCAGAGTCTGCTTCAGGTGCTGCAATTCCACAACTCACAAAGCCAAAGACTGTAAAGAGGCCATCAAATGTGCAGTGTGCAAAAGTGACAAGCATGTAACATCTCTACATCCAGAGGCGCTGACACTCCACCAACTCAACAACCCATCCTCCATAGCGGAGCATGGCGGGGAGGAAGGAGAAGGAAAGCCAACATCTGTCACGTCTCAGTGCACCGAGGTTTGCGGAAAAGGAAGTGACAAAATGTCCTGCTCCAAAATATGCCTTGTCGCAGTGCACCCCCAGGGACAACCTGAGAAGGCTATTCGGATATATGCAATCCTCGACGATCAAAGTAACAGATCATTGGTGAAGATGGAATTCTTCAACTTATTCAATGCGCAAGACAATGCCTCACCCTACACCCTCAGAACCTGTGCAGGGTTAACCTGTGTTGTTCCTGAGACAACAGGGAGAAGAGTGAATGGCTACATGATACGTTCAGTGAACTACAGAGTGAAGATAACTCACCCCACACTCATCGAGTGCAACTACATGGCTGCAAACAGGGACGAAATTCCCACACCAGACGTGGCACGCCATCACCCACACCTCAGAGAAATAGCCAACTACATCCCGCCGGTAGAACAAGGCGCCAAGATCTTGCTGCTGCTCGGTAGGGACATCTTGAGGGTGCACAAAGTCCGTAAACAGCGCAACGGACCCCACAACACACCATTCGCCCAAAGACTTGACCTAGGATGGGTGATAGTGGGCAACGTGTGTACTGATAAAGGACACGAACCAGACTATGTTGACGCCTGCAGAATGGTGATGACAGAATGCGGACACACATCCCTCTCAGAACCATGTCTTGGCCATCTCCAAGTGACAGGAAGGCCAAGTGAGGAGAAGAGACAAGGTCATACCCCTGAGATCAACAAAACCATCTTCGCATCAGGGGAATGTGACAATGGCCTAGGATGCAGACCATTAAGGATGATGAGTCGACTCCACTCAAGGAAGAAAGTAACCTCCTGAAGGTGACCGGCAAAAGGATCGTCCAAAGAAAAAGAAACAATCGGACGGTCCCCCTGCGAACAATGGGAACAACTGCTAAGACGTACAGTCATTCCTCTCCACAAAATTCCAAGTGGCAGAGCAGCCAGCTGCCATGACTGGCATAGCCGCAAAAGATTGCACTCTGCAGGTGAAGCCACAGGGGCAAAAAGATTGTCCTCTCACACGTCTAAAAAGAGACAGTCGCAGAGACATTTCATAAAGGGATTTACAAGGGCAAAAGAGACTGTTCTTCGTTATGTCTAGGGAGAAAAAAACCTCCTGACGGCAGTTAACAAAAAGACACAAAAGCGTTTCACCAAAATACGTGGAGACGTTCTCGTGCAAGAGAAACGTTCTGATGGCCTAGGGTGCACAGCGTTCCAGACAACAAGGGACGGTAACAAACAAGCATTCCAGAAGTTAATGGATAAGGAGCTCTTCCAGGACAGATCGGGCAGTTGGGTGACCCCGCTATCATTCCGTTCACCGAAAAGACGCCTCCCAAACAACAGAGTACATGCTATCTCAAGGCTCACTATGCTCCGCTGCGACCTACAAAGGAAACCGGAGACCAAACATAACTTTGTGGCCTTCATCCAGAAGACATTCCTTAGCGGCCACGCAAAGCCAGCAGCCTCACTGAAGGAAGGTGAAGAATGTAGGTACCTTCCATCATCTGGTGTCCACCACCATCAGAAACCCGTCAGATCTGGGCAACATTCAGCTCCAATGCTCAGCACCAGGAAGCCTCTCCCAACTACGCCCTACGCACTGGACCAGACTTGTCAGACGGTCTTCCAGGAGTGCTGATTCGCAAGGAGCCAGAAGCCATTACCCTCCATCAAACACCAGGTGGTGGAATGATAGACTATCACGACTGGTACATCCACAAGGTGATGCCCTCTGTAGAGAAAACTACAGAGATAAAAGGACTGTTTTCTCATAGATCTAAGAAACAGGACCAGAGACTTTTGCGAAAGACATTGTGGTGCACCCAGCTAACCTGGACCGGTGCATCCGCTTGGCATCCTTTGCCAAAGAACCTTTGCCAAGGGACTTTGAAGCCAGTGATACCGGCCGGTATCACATCGTTGTGTGGACATGGACTTTTGCATTGTTTTGTGAATATGATGTTATTTTTGTCATGCATTGCACATATGTTCCACATATTCCAGTTATATAGTGGTATCGCCAGATACCAGACGGGGAGTGTCATGGAACAAGTAAGCCCATTTCTGCACTCTCTCATCACCCCCCCCCTTCCTTTCAGCTTCTGCTTGTCAGCTCCTTAAGTTCAGCTGCATGTATTTGTTCCACACACACACAGTGCCTGTGTGATGTATCATTATGTTGCATTTTCTGCCTCTGTTCATTATTTATTTATTTATAAAATATTTTACCAAGAATACATTGAGAGTTACCTCTCGTTTTCAAGTATGTCCTGGGCACAGAGTTAAGACAAATAATACATGGATACAAATACAGTTACATAAATGAGCAGGGTATACATTATATACAAGACATTGCATGCACAGTTAAAGATAATTTGTATTATGGGCATATGAAACATTTACAGACCAGATTAAAATGTGGGACAGCCTTAGATTTGAAAGAACTTAGACTGGTGGTGGATGTAAGATTCTCTGGTAGGTTGTTCCAGTTTTGGGGTGCACGGTAAGAGAAGGAGGAGCAGCCGGATACTTTGTTGAGCCTTGGGACCATGAACAGTCTTTTGGAGTCTGATCTCAGGTGATAGGTGCTGCATGTGGAAGGGGTGAGGAGCTTGTTCAGGTAGCTGGGTAGCTTGCCCATAAAGAATTTGAAGGCAAGACAGGAAAGGTGAACTTTGCGCCTAGACTCGAGTGATGACCAATCTAGTTCTTTGAGCATTTCGCAGTGATGTGTGTTATAGTTGCATTGGAGAACAAAATGACAAATTGAGTTGTAGAGGGTGTTTAGTTTGCTAAGGTGGGTTTGAGTTGCCGAGCCATATACTATGTCTCCATAGTCAATAATTGGCATTAGCATCTGCTGTGCAATACGTTTTCTAACCAGGAGACTTAGGGAGGATTTGTTTCTGTAAAGTACCCCTAGTTTGGCATAGGTCTTGTTTGTCAGGGTATCAATGTGCATCCCGAATGTTAAATGGGAGTCAAACCATATGCCCAGGTATTTAAAACTTGTAACAGGAGTTAGGGTGGTGTTAGTGTTGGTTCTAATCTGGAGCTCAGTCGCTGGAAGCTTTAAAAATTTAGTCTTGGTCCCAAACACCATTGTTACAGCTCATGAGGTCTGTGAGTTGCTATAGCAACCTCTGAGATCCTTCTCAGAATGGGCTATTCTGCCCTTCCCCCTGCCTTGCTGACAGTTAGTTTGTCCCATCTCACTTCTAGTGTGACCCTTGCTCCTCACTTTCTTTTCCATCCAAGAACACAGTGAGTACAGACCTGCCTGCTACTACCCTGGCAAGGCCTTTCTGTTTTACCGTAGTCTAACCTCACGCAAACAATCAGATAGAGAAGCACTCTCTACTCACACTACACCTACAAGTACCCTTTGTTTTCTACTTCTGCAATAAAGTTAAGAAAGACAATCAGGACTTGTGATGCTTTGGAAGAGGGAAGACATGAGTTAAGCTAACTGGGATTATTCATACATCATACGTGACCCTGGTTCCAGTATAGTATCCAATTATTTCATATATAGTTAGAGGAGGGTACTTTTTGCCGTTGAGCCAAGCACCTAGTCTGATAACAGAAACTGAACATTCTTACCCCCACAGCTTAGATGGCTTTCTACTCTTTTGGTGTTTGCAGAAACTGAGTAAAGACCTTGAAGAAATGTATGAATGTATGTATGCCTTTATTTATATAGCGCCATTAATGTACATAGCACTTCACATTAGTAATACACGTGATAATAATATAAATAACATGTCATGGGAATAAGTGCTTCAGACATAAAAGTAACATTAAGGAAGATGAGTCCCTGCTCCGAGGAGCTAACAATCTAATTGGTAGGTAGGGAGAACGTACAGAGACAGTAGGAGGGAATTCTGGTAAGTGCGTCTGCAGAGGGCCAAGCTTTATGTATTATGTGTATAGTATTATCCACAGTGCTATTCATATGCTTCTTTAAGCAAGTGTGTCTTAAGGTAGGTCTTAAAGGCGGATAGAGAGGGTGCTAGTCGGGTATTGGGGGTAAGGGCATTCCAGAGGTGCGGGGCAGTCAGTGAGAAAATTTAAGGCGGGACAGGGCTTTAGATACCAAGGGGGTAGAAAGAAGACATCCTTGAGAAGAACGCAAGAGTCGGGATGGTGCATAGCGAGAAATTAGGACTGAGTTGTAAGGTGGGGCAGAAGAGTGTAAAAGCTTTAAAAGTGAGGAGAATTGAGTGCGAGATGCAGGATTTGATTGGAAGCAAGGAGAGGGATTTCAGGAGGGGAGACACAGAGATAGATTTAGAGAAAGAGTAGAGCGATTCTGGCAGCAGTGTTTAGGATAGATTGTAGGGGAGGCAGGAAGGCCGGACAGCAGGAGGTTACAGTAATCGAGATGGGAGAGAATGAGGGCCTGAGTCAGAGTTTTAGCAGTCGAGCAACAGGGGAAAGGGTGTATCTTTATGATATTGTGGAGGAAAAAGCGATAGGTTTTAGAAACGTTTTGAATGTGAGAGGAGAATGTGAGAGAGGAGTCAAGTGTGATCGTTAAGCAGCGTGCTTGGGCTACTGGGTGAATTATAGTACTTCTAATAGTAATGTGGAAGGAGGTAGTAGGGTGAGGTTTGGGAGAAAGTATGAGGAGCTCTGTTTTTGCCATGTTATGTTTAAGGCAGCGGAGGGCCATCCAGGATGATATCGTAGAAAGACATTCAGAAACTTTAGTTTTTATAGCAGGTGTAAGGTCGGGGGTTGAAAAGTAAATGTGTGTGTTGTCAGCATAGAGATGATATTTAAACCCAAGAGATGATATTAGGTCACCTACAGAGAGTGTGTACAAAGAAAAGAGGTCCCAGGACAGAGCCCTGGGGTACCCCCACAGAGAGATAGCTAGAGGAGGTGTTAGCAGAAAAGACACTGAAAGTACGATGGGAGAGGTAAGAGAAGATCCAAGATAGAGCTTTGTTCCGAATACCAAGAGTATGGAGAATGTGAAGGTGCCATGGTGTCAAATGCTGCATTGAGGTAGAGTAATATGAGCAGAGTGTAATGACCACTGTCTTTGGCAGCATGGAGGTCATCAGTTATTTTAGTGAGGGCTGTTTCAGTTGAGTGAGCAGTGCTGAAGCCAGATTGTAGAGGGTCTAGGAGAGAATAGGTGTTGAGAAAATGGAGCAAGCAAGAGAATACAAGACGTTCAAGGAGTTTAGAGGCAAAAAGCAGGAGGGAGATAGGTTGATATTTAGAACGACAGGAAGGGTCAAGCTTGCTGTTTTTGAGTAATGGTATAACTGTTGCATGCTTGACGGAGGATGGAAAGGTACCAGAGTAGAGGGAGGAGTTAATGTGTGTGAGTGTAGGGATTATTGTGGAACCAAGAGGTTTTAGGAGATGGGAGGGAATGTGGTCAAGAGGGCAAGTGGTAGAGGGAGTCGAGGAGATCAACAGTGACACATCCTCCTCTGAGATAGTGGAAAAAGAGTTAAGGAATGCAGGAGGAGAGTTAGGAAGCGGTGTTGGATGGGAGGAAACCGATGGGATGTTCTGACGTATGGATTCCACCTTTTCCTTAAAATAGTCAGCAAAGTCCTGAGGTGAGATGGAGTAAGAAGAAGAGGCAGCTGAGGGTGGTTACATAGTTACATAGTAGATGAGGTTGAAAAAAGACGTACGTCCATCAAGTTCAACCTATGCTAAATTTAGACAACAGATACATTATCCTTTATCTATACTTACTTGTTGATCCAGAGGAAGGCAAACAAAACCCCCCAGAGTCATATCATCCAATGATGTCTCATAAGGGGAAAAATAAATTCCTTCCAGACTCCAAGAATTGTCAATCGGATTAATCCCTGGTTCAACATATTTCCCTTGCATTCTTATTTGGTATATCCCTGTATCTTTCCTATCTAAAAAGATGTCCAACCTTTTTTTGAACAAATCTATTGTATCTGCCATCACAGTCTCCATGGGTAATGAATTCCACATTGTAACTGCCCTTACTGTAAAGAACCCTTTCCTTTGTTGCTGGTGAAATCTCCTTTCCTCCAACCTTAAGGGATGGCCCTGAGTCCTTTGTACTGCCCGTGGGATGAATAGTTCTTTTGAAAGCTCCTTGTATTGTCCCCAAATATATTTGTATATAGTTATCATATCCCCTCTTAGACGCCTCTTTTCTAATGTAAATAAATCTAATTTAGCTAGCCTCTCCTCATAAGTTAGATTGTCAATCCCCTTTATTAATTTGGTGGCTCTTCTCTGCACTCTCTCTAATTCCATAATGTCTTTTCTTAGAATTGGTGCCCAAAATTGTACTCCATATTCAAGGTGAGGTCTTACTAATGCTTTGTAAAGGTACATAATAACGTTTACTTCCCTTCCATCTATTGCCCGTTTGATGCAAGATAAGATCTTGTTTGCCTTTGCAGCTACTGCATGACTTTGGGCACTATTGCTAAGCCTGCTGTCTACAAGCACTCCTAAATCCTTCTCCATTAAGGATTCCCCCAATTTATCCCCATTTCATTTGTAATTCGCCTTTTTATTCTTGCATCCCAAATGCATAACCTTACATTTATCTGTATTATACCTCATCTGCCATTTACCTGCCCACGTTTCCAGTCTCTCCAAGTCCTTCTGAAGAGAAATTACATCCTGCTCTGATTCTACTACCTTACACAATTTAGTATCATCAGCAAAGATGGAGACTTTGCTCTCTATGCCAACCTCAAGGTCATTAATAAACATGTTAAAAAGCAGGGGTTCCAGTACCGATCCCTGAGCTACTCCACTCACGACTTTAGCCCAACCTGAAAAAGTTCCATTTATGACAACCCTCTGTTGTCTGTCCTTTAACCAGTTTTCAATCCAGGTGCATATATTATTACCGAGTCCAATTTGCTTTATTTTGTACACCAACCTCTTGTGTGAAACCGTATCAAAAGCCTTTGCAAAATCTAAGTAGACCACATCAACTGCATTACCCTGGTCTAAATTCCTACTTACCTCCTCAAAGAAACAAATAAGGTTAGTTTGGCATGATCTATCCTTCATAAATCCATGCTGACTATTACTAATAGAGGTCTGTAATTCCCCGGTTATGATCTAGCTCCCTTTTTAAATATAGGCACCACATCTGAGATGGTACTGAGCCTGTGGAAATGCAGTCCTTGAATATTAAATATAATGGCTATTACTGAGCTTAACTCCTTGAGAACTCTTGGATGTACAGTATGCCATCGGGTCCAGGTGCCTTATTTACTTTCATTTTTTCAAGTTGCTTATGAATTTCTTCCTCAGTTAACCAATTGTTCATTAATATGGAGGTTGTGGCTTCCTCCTGCGGCACTACTATTGAACTTGATTCTTCCCTGGTAAACACAGAGGCAAAGAATTTGTTTAATACCTCTGCCTTTTCCTTATCTCCAATAATCTGTCTACCCATCTCACACTGAAAGGGCCCTATATTTTCTTTTCTTATTTTTTTTGTTATTAAGGTATTTAAAGAACTTTTTAGGGTTGACCTTACTTTCTATTGCAATCCTTTTTTCATTATCCATTTTTGCTAATTTGATTGCCCTTTTGCAATTTTTGTTACATTCCTTATAATTCTGATACGATATCTCCGTCCCTTCTGACTTAAAGAATCTAAACGCCTTCCTCTTCTTGTCCATTTCCTCCCCTACCTGTTTGTTTAGCCACATTGGTTTTGACTTAATTCTTTTATACTTATTACCCAAGGGTATACACTGATAAGCAATGTATTGCAATGTTTTAAAGACTGCCCATTTATCTTGTACATTTTTCCCTGCAAAAACATCACCCCCGTGTATTACTTGTAGATTAGACCTCAGTTTATTAAAATCTGCCTTTCTAAAGTTTAAGGTCTTTGTTGAACCCAAGTAATCTGTTTTTTGATCATTTATTTCAAATGAGACCATGTTATGATCACTGTTACCCAAATGTTCCAGGGCTTGAATATTTGTTATTACTTCTACATTGTTTGATATGACCAAATCCAGTACTGCCCCTCTCCTGGTTGGTTCCTCAATAATTTGAGTCTTTAAGCACCCCCAAAAACCTGTTTCCTTTTGTTGTAATGCTAATCTCATTGCCCCAGTCTGTCTGGATAATTAAAATCCCCCATTATGCAAACATGACCCAGTTTTGATGCCTTCTCCATTTGCAAAAGTATTTTAGCTTCCTTAATCTCGCAGATATTTGGTGGTTTATAGCATATTCCCACAAACATTTTCTTTATACTTTTACCTCCACAGCTAATTTCTATCCACATTCCCTTCATAAACATCATCCCTTATAATAGGTTTTAGATCCGATTTAACATATAAACATACTCCACCTCCCATTCTATTTGTTCGATCCTTCCGAAAAAGGTAAATTAACTGTCCAGTCATGAGTTTCATCCCACCATGTTTCAGTAATGCCTATGATATCATACTGCTCCCTTTCAGCTATTAATTCAAGCTCCCCCATTTTATCTGTCAGGCTTCTTGCATTAGCAAGCATGCATTTAAGTTTTTTTCAGCCTGTACTATTATCTTATCTGCTTCTTCCTTTCTGTGCCCACTTGCTTTAGACTTTAGAAGTTTTCGAGTATTATCTGTATTTACTATGGGTGTCTCGCTGCTTGTCAAACTCGCACTTGCCCCCATTCTACCCCCATACCACCTTGTATCCTCCTCTATTCCATTTAGTTCATTATCTGTTTCATTCCCCTCCCCCCTCCATCCTAGTTTAAAATCCTCCAACCTTTTTAGCATTCTCCCCCCTAGCACAGAAGATCCCTCTTCATTGAGGTGCAACCCATCCCTAGAATATAGATTGCACCTCTCAGAACAGGAGTCCCAGTGCTCTAAAAACCCAAACCCCTCCTTCCTGGTTTGAGTAGAGCGTCAAAGACAGAGAAGGGTCAGCGTGGGTTGGACTTGTTGGAGGGCAGAATTGAAACAGGATAGCATAAATTTGTAGTGAAGGAAGTCTGCGAGAGTGTGAGATTTCCTCCAGAGGCGTTCTGAGGAACGAGTGGAGGAACGCAGCATGCGCGTGTGGGAATTTAACCAGGGTCTGAGTTAGAAGGGCGAGGACGGCAGAGAGATAGCGGGAGATGTAGATCAAGAGAGGAGGATAAGGCAGTGTTGTAGTTCATGACCAGGTTGTCAGGGTCTGTAGCAGAATTGAGAGAGGAGAGGGAGGAGCGTAAAGTGGACTCAAAGCCTGGCAGGTTAATAGAGCGCAGGTTTCTGCAGAACCGAGGGGTAGATGGAAGTGGAGAAGGGAAGAATCGAGAGTGAGAGAATGAGATGAGATGATTGATAGTCAGAGACAGGAAAAGGGGAAATTGAGAAATTAGAGAGAAAAGTTTTTGTGAAAACCAGGTCTAGGTAGTGGCCGTCCTTGTGGGTGCTGGCTGCAGTCCACTGTTGAAGGCCAAAAGAAGAGGTTAGAGAGAGAAAGCGGGAAGCCCAAAGGAGAGAGAGGTCATCAATGTGGCAAGTGAAGTCCCCAAGGAGAAGAACAGGGGAGTCTGAGGAGAGAGAAAGAGAGCCGGATTCAAACAGAAATGCACACATTGCTACTCTATTTCTCTTAACCCTTTATGTGCTGATTTGTCAGTACCTTACAAATCTATATGGTTAGTATTGGTTTATGACTTATATTAGCATTGCACAAAACAAGGCGGCACTGCCCTATTACAATCTAAAAATATTGCATATATTTTATTTGAGCTAGGTTAGCATAAAATACTTTCCTCCCATATATTTGTTTTTGCCATGGCTACGTTTTAATTTCTCTAGAAAGCACATTATAAAGTTCTGAAAAAGTCTCAGAACAAACCTGGCCCGCTCATACAGCCTTTCATACAGACATCAAAAGTACTGATGACAAAATGGAGGACAGACAAAATGGAGGACAACCAGTAACCCCAGATCCAGGCCGTCTTTCTTCTGTATAACCCTCCTGTCCATAATTATTTCACAACTGTAAATAGATACGCGACTATGGCAATCACCAGATTCTGTGAGATCATTGAGGTTTCCCGTGGATCCTGATCTTGTAGATGCACGTCAGCTTAGGATGTCCCCAGTTGCTCTTTATCTGGATCCTAACGAATCTGTAGCTGTTGTTACCTTCGGCCTGTGCATGAATTATGCAGAGTTATTCGTTGTTTAGTGCTTTGGTTTTCGACTCCAGTCCTCAAAACCCGCCAACAGGATATCCCAACTTCAGCATGGGGTTCAGTCAAAATAACTGAACCACTGATTGAGCCACCTGTGCTGAAGCAGGGACTGATTGAGCCACCTGTGCTGAATCCGTGATATCAGTAATACCAGGCCTGGTGGGGGCTCTTGAGGACTGGTTTAGAGAAATGTTCCCAGTTGGGTACTATTCATTATGATGGGGAGCGGTATCCCCCTCGCTAAATTGTAGTCCCCGCTGATCTCTTTTCCTGCGTTGGAAAGCAGATTCACAGTATATTCAGTGAAGGCCATAAGTCAGAAGCAAAATATAATGCTACCTTACTCATGTAGGGTGGCCACCTCCAGTCCTCAAGGGCCACCAATAGGTAATGTTTTCAGGATATCCCTGCTTCAGCGCAGGTGGATCAGAGTCACTGATTGAGCCACCTGTGCTGAAGCAGGGATAGCCTTAGAACCTGGCCGGTTGGTGGCTCTTGAGGACAGGAGTTGGCAATCCCTGATGTAGACCTTCCCTCACAAATGCATTACTTAAGTAATAATCCCCGAAGAATGGCATTATTGGCCAGTAATGCCCTGTTCTGAGGGTATTATTATTAGAGGCTAAATGTAGGCTTATTTTTTTTCAAATTTCATAAAAGATACACTTTTGTAGTCATATTGATTTTTATCAGCATGATTGTCTACACACACACACACACACACACACACACACACACACACACACACACACACACACACACACACACACACACACACACACACACACACACACACACACACACACACTGCCTGTGTGATATATTACTATGTTGCCTTTTCTGCCTCTGAGCATGTAGCCAGTGAGTTGCTACAGCAACCCCTGAGATCTTTTCTCAGAATGGGCTATTTTGCCCTCCCCCTGTCTTACTGACAGTTGGTCTGTCCCTAGACTATTCCTGTCTCCCAGATCCCCCTCACTGTCTTTTACTTCCTGACACTGGCTGAGTGAGTACCCCTTCTATGTTATACTCCTCCCGGCAAGGCCCAATCCTTTTCACCTGCCCTTAACTACTAAGCACCTATAGAGAAGCACTCTCCCAACACAACATCACATCCACAAGAGCCTGTATTATTGCTGCTTTCCTAATAAAGTGAAGGAAATATAACAGGACTTGGTGTGCTTTGGAAAGGGGGCTGAGTTGAAGCTATCTGCGTCCATTCATACCCTAGACATGACCCTGGGTCCAGAATAGAAATTGTACACACACACACACTCACTGCAGCCCCCACTCTATACACACAAACACCCTCTGCAAGCCCCTCTATATAAACAAACACACTCTGCAGTCCCCCTTCACACTCTGCAGCCCACAAAACACACTGCAGCTCTCCTCCACTCTCTACACTCACAACACACACACAGCAGCCCCCTCTACACCCACAAACACACACTGCAGCCCCCTGTAAACCCACAAAACTGCAGACACACACCAAAACACTCTACAGCCCTCCTCCACACCAATAAAACACTCTGCTGGCCCCCTTTACACCCACAAAGCACACAACAGACACACAAACCTTTCCCCTCACTCTCCTGTGCAGAGCTCTCTGCAGACAGGGAGGGGGAGGAGTCAGTGCATGGCTGCAGGCAGGGAGGGGGAGGAGTCAGTGCCTGGCTGCAGGTTGGGGGAGGAGTCAGTGCCTTGCTGCTGACTCCTGTCCAATCACCTCTTCTGTCTGAGTGCTGATCTCACTCTTTGGGAATGAGAACTGAAAGCTGATTGGCTGAAAAACTTGGTAGGGTGCCAAAAATTCCGGGCCATTACTGATTGATTAAAATTCTGGGCATTATCCAATCGGAGAGCAGGGATTTCATTAATGCCCGGAATTTAACAGCTTTAGCCTATAATAGATAACAACCCCCTGTCCTCTTAAAGACCAGCAGTCCACTATACAAAACTTTTCTTCCCCTGGTAGATACAGCAATGATATATACATCTGGTTTTGATATATGAACCTTCTCCCTCAAGTAAATAAGCCAGATAGAAGTTATCCGTACCAATCTAACAAAATAGCTGCTTGCTGTCAGTCTCCGTTTATGGCTTATTGTCAATAGATGCTATACCTTAACATGATAACTTTGACTTGAGCTGCCCTCTTTTTCATAAATGAAGTGTCCCACATGGGTGCCATCTTCTTGTGGGTTTTCCAGCCCCTGGAATAGAGTGGAGACATGTAATTGACTCGAACAGATATGTAGTCATTGTCCAGGGCATGTATAATAAGCAAAGGTATGTGTGCTCCTCCCATGCTGCCCCCTCTCTCTAGAATTCCCTACCACGCACCACCAGACTCTGCCCCCAGCTTTCAGTCCTTTAAAAAACTCCCTGAGAACTTTAACATCCTCCCAGCCATACGGCCAGACCAAACTACACCCTATCTAACATCCCCCCCAACTCCTACACCCCTAAACCTTAGTGGAATCAGCTATGCGGCTGGACCAAACTCCACCCCCTAAAGCCCCTCCACCAACATCCACCCCCCCAAACCTTAATGGGATCACCTGTGCGGCTGTACCATACTCCATCCTGATGTATACGCCATTTTACCTTTTGTTTCAACATTGCCCCTCACTGTAGATTGTAAGCTCTCATGAGCAAAGCCCTCGTTACCTCTATATATCTGTGCATGTCTGTCCTTATTTGGATGTAGCCAGGTCCCCCTCTGGGTTATTACCTTAGCTCTTCTGGCGGTCGGGGGTTCACCTTGGGCTCCGGTGGGGAGGATGAGGTGCAGGGCAGCTGGGGTAAGAGAAGCGTCTGCATCTATGGAGATCGCGTCGCCGGCGGCTTGCTGTAGCAGGGCGCCGCAATCTTGCGCAAGGTTTGCGCAGGGCGGCGGCCATGTCAGGTTGCACAATGCGCAGCGTGCACGCGGCGGCCCATAAAGACAGGTTTAGCAGGGAACTACAAGTCCCATGAACCTGAGACAATTGACGCATGGCAGCCAATCGCGTGACAGGATTCTGCTAGAGGCAGTTGTAACAGTTTGGAACGCTGCAAGTGTGAGGCAGTTGATCCTGGGAGCTAGAGAGGGGAGGAGGTGCGTATGCAGGGGTCAGTGACCCTCTGCATTAGGTCAGTGTACCCCTAGGCCCTAGTTAATGCCCCAAGTCACCTTCAGCTTGTGGTTGCTGTATGGACATCCCTTTGTGTAGGGATCTTGCCTGTAGTATTCAGTAACAGTCAGGGACAAAGCTGCTGAAGCTGAGTCTGGGACCAGACTATTGGACTGCCATCCGGCCAACCTCTTCTGTGGAGTTCAGGATCTCGCTGATGACCTCGTGGAGCAGCGGATCCTTTTTGAAGTAGTCAGCGTGTCCGGGTGCTGGAGCGCCCGGCAGGCATTTCATAAGTGCACCAACATATCGGTACCTTACAGGCGCTGATCACGCCTTAGGGGTGGGTTCTTTGGGGGCACTCAGGGGTTATGTAACCAAGGGACTGGTTCGGTACACGGTGGTGGGCAAAGCTTATTCTGAGGGGAAGGGTTACGGTTAACCGTGTCGATTATTATTCATGTGCATTCTGTGTAACACCTGCAGTAAAGGTGATCAAGTTAATCTAAGAGCTGTTGTTACTATTTCCTGTCTGGGGTTATCTCATAGTATTGGGATCCTGGGCAGGTGGAGGCGCTGCCAATTAATATATTCATTGCCCCAGGCTCTGGCATTGCACAGGCATTGCCAGTGGTGGAGACTCAGATCTCTGCGAGCCTACAGGTATATGCAGCACTAGTAGACCAGTCTTGGCAAAAGGGAAAGAGGGCTACATGGCAGTAACTGTTATGTAATGAAAGGGTAGGTACAAGTGGCACACCACTGTTAATAAAAATGATTGAACAAGTATTCCCTTGCCATTATTCCTGGCGTATGTAAAGTATGTAATGATCAAATCTCTGTACCCCTGTTGTACCGCACTGCAGAATATGTTGGTTCTTTACAAATAAAAAACAATAATAGTGTC
Organism: Ascaphus truei; assembly: GCF_040206685.1. NCBI lineage: Eukaryota > Metazoa > Chordata > Amphibia > Anura > Ascaphidae > Ascaphus > Ascaphus truei. The sequence goes on from NC_134499.1 coordinate 2,639,255, forward strand.
ACAACAGGTGAAACACGTGTGTAATGCGTGTCCAGGACAGTGGAGCACAGCTGTGGAAAATGTTTCAAGACAAGTGAACATGGTAGAGAAGTTTTTAAATGGAAATGACTTACATATATCTCAATTTCTCTTGGGGCGCTGTTAATATTTCCACTCGGAGAAATGTCTGGTTTTATATGCTCGATGGTAACATGACTAACACGTATTTTCTGGGCAACTTTGATCACCACAAAGCCATTTGATCCTTCCATAGCCCAGCAGTTTCCTGGAGTGTTATCCGGCTTCAAATCCCCACCAAGAACAAACAATATGTTAGCCAAGTATTGGGTTTACAGATATGGGTAAAGACTTGTCACGGGGGTGGCCAACTCTAGCCACCAACAGGCCAGGCATTAGGGATATCCCTGCTTCAGCACAGGGGGTTCAATCAATGGCTCAGTCATTGACTGAGCCACCTGTGCTGAAGCAGGGGTATCCTTAAAACCTGATAAGTTGGTGGCCCTTGAGGACTGCAGTTGACCACTGGATATACACTTAGGTCCGGAAATAATTGGGCACTGATACATATTTGTTATTTCACTTGTGTACCAAAATTAATTCAAGTTACAGTTAAATAATGAATATGGGCTTAAAGTGCAGTCAATCAGCTTTAATTTGAGGGTACTCACATCCAAATTGGAGGAAGGGTTTAGGAATTACATGTATTTAATATGTAGCCCCCTCTTTTTCAAGGGACCAAAAGTAATTGGACAATTTACTCAAAAGCGGTTTCATGGACAGGTGTGGGCTATTCCTTTGTTATTTCATCATCAATTAAGCAGGTAAAAGGTCTGGAGTTGATTCCAGGTGTAGCATTCGCATTTGGAAGCTGTTGCTGTGAACCCACAACATGCGGTCAAAGTAGTTCTCAATGCAAGTGAAACAGGGCATCCTTAGGCTGCAAAAAAAAATAAAAAAATCCATCAGAGAGAAAACAGGAACATTAGGAGTGGCCAAATCAATAGGTTGGTACATTCTGAGAAAAAAAAGAATGCACTGGTGAGCTCTGCAACACAAAAAGGCCTGGACATCCACGGAAGACAACAGGATCGTAGGATCCTTTCCATGGTAAAGAAAAACCCCTTCACAACATCCAGCCAAGTGAAGAACACTCTCCAGGAGGTAGGCATATCATTATCCAAATCTACCATAAAGAGAAGACTTCACGAGAGCAAATACAGAGGGTTTACCACAAGGTGCAAACCATTCATAAACCTCAAGAATAGAAAGTCCAGATTACACTTTGCCAAACAATATCTAAAAAAGCCAGCCTAGTTCTGGAACAGCATTCTTTGAACAGATGAAACTAAGATCAACCTGTACCAGAATGAAAGAAGAAAAAAGTATGGAGAAGGCTTGGAACGGCTCATGATCCGAAGCATACCACATCATCTGTAAAACACTGTGGAGACAGTGTTATAGCATGGGCATGCATGGCTTACAATGGCCCTGGGTCAGACAGTGCAGCCGGATGAATTCTGAAGTGTATAGGGATATAGTGTCTGCTCAGATTCAGACAAATTCAACGAAGTTGATTGGACGGCAATTCACTTTACAGATGGACAATGACCCAAAACATACTGAGAAAGCAACACAGGAGTTTTTTAATCACCTGATCTCAACCAGATCGAGCATGCATTTCACTTGCTGAAAACAGCAACATCACAAAGGAGGAAACCCAGTGTTTGGTGATGTCCATGCGTTCCAGACTTCATGCAGTCATTGCCTGCAAAGGATTCTCGACAAAGTATTAAAAATTAACATTTTATTTATGATTGTGTTAATTTGTCCAATTACATTTGAGCCTCTGAAATAAGGGGACTGTGTATGAAAATGGTTGCAATTCCTAAACGTTTCATACGATATTTTTGTTCAACCCCTTCAATTAAAGCTGAAAGTCTGCACTTCTATTGCATCTCGGTTGTTTAATTTCAAATCCATTGTGGTGGCGTACAGAGCCAAAATTATGAAAATTGTGTCGGTGTCCAATTATTTCCAGACCTAACTGTACATGATTGAAGGGTGAACATCGCAATATTGGTCCCAGAAAGAGTAAGATACTTTGTAGGCTAAATGGACCCAACATATCAATCGTACAAAGTGTTTTTTGTACCTAAGCTATTGAGCTAAGCTACAGAGGTCTCTTCATCAGATGTACATGACAAATGCACGAGAACAGGTGAGGGAAAGAAAAGGTTGTATTGTTCCACATACCTGTAACATGATATCTGGGGGCTGGGAATATTTCCAACACATCCCTATTAAGCAAATGGAAGCGGTTCCATAGCTTGCACTGGTTTGTATAATTGTGGCACCTGTAGAGACGTGTAAATAATGAATGATTATTACTGGGGGTATTCCATACACTGGTTATGCCCTGGTGGGCTGTGTGTGGGATTACTAGATTTATCCTGACTACTGTGACGTCTCTGTTCCAGTTATAGCTGTTCAGTGAGACTTTCATATTCCTTATCTTCAAGTACCAAGCTGTAGACGTTTTTTGGACCCGGTATCCTTTCACTAAGTATTGCACTGCATCACTATGCATTCAAATCCCTACTACATTAGCAAGCCAGGCACGATATCAATACTTGGACTTTTAATTTAACTCTTCCAACACACACGAGTTTAAAGGAACAATCCAAGCTGTTTTTTGTATTTTCTTATTTTTTGGGTTGAAGCAGGGGGTGGCCGGAGCTGTACCCCATTAATATCAGCTCCGGGGACCCCTTCCTTCCTGAAATACTTACCTCTGTAGGGGAGGCCATTTTTTTGAGTCACGCGGATCAATAGGAAGTCGTACCGGATGATGTCACGGCTTCCTATTGGCTCGCAGGGCCTGGGACCTTGGAAAATCCAGGAGATTGTGTCTGTTAGATTAAGAGCTATTACAGAATTGTTGATGTAAGATTAGGCATTTACCTAATGTTTTCAAGGCAAAATCTGGCTTCCGAAACTCCATCCCAACACTACCCTGAAATGAGACGGAAATAACACAACTATTCTTTACAGTGTTAGAACCAACAGATGGGCCACACCGTGAAGTGGTTGGAGGCTTAAAATACTTTGGCCAAGGAATTAAACTAAATGACCCTTGCTTATGAGAAGTTATACATATAAATATTTAACTATATAATATGTCAAGTTAGGCTACGGCCCCAGTTCTCACGGCTGCACACACGCTGGAGCGTCTGGCGGCACATGCACCAGTTTCAGCCGCGACCTGTGGTCTCCGGCTGTACTTTCATTGAAGTGCAGAAGATCCAACAGGGAGGAGTAGCGGGGCGCGGCCATGATGTCACGTGGCTGGTTCACCCTCATTGGCTGAACCGCCGTCGTGACGTAACCATGCTCGGCTATAGTGCCAAAAGACAAGATTTTTGCACATCGCGCATTGTGCCGGGGCGCGCAGGTAGCTACTGGGGCCTGCCCCATAGAGGGCTGTGCTCTGGTGTGTGGCGCACACACCATAGCGTGCGCAGCAGCGGCCACTTGGGACCTGGCCTTAGGGCAGGTCCATACTATCGCAGAATGCATGGAGATCGTCCATAGATCGTGCGGGTGGCAGCAGGAGGGGACGCGCGTTGCGCGAGAAATTGAATCTGATTTCTCGGCGCGACAGGCAGGTCACATGAGCGGCTTGCCCAATGAGGGCGAACCAGGTCCGTGATGCCCCTAGGCACGCCCTCCAGCCCCCCCCCACGTCTACCATGAACAGAAAACACACCCGCTTCACGTGGGCGAAGGCTTGATGGCCTTAGCCTTAGATGTAGCAACCAGGCCTTTTTGTCTTTTGAACTATTCTTTAAAGAAATAAAGGAATTTTGCTTTTGTATCACATTTTCTATTTTTTACTGTCCCTCACTCTATCCGTTACATATTCTGTATGGCACAGCACGCCGCTCTCTATCCATTATATATTATGTATGGCACAGCACGCCGCTCTCTGTCCGTTACATATTATGTATGGCACAGCACGCCGCTCTCTATCCGTTACATATTATGTATGGCACAGCACGCCGCTCTCTATCCGTTACATATTATGTATGGCACAGCACGCCGCTCTCTATCCGTTACGTATTATGTATGGCACAGCACGCCGCTCTCTATCCGTTACATATTATGTATGGCACAGCACGCCGCTCTCTATCCGTTACATATTATGTATGGCACAGCACGCCGCTCTCTATCCGTTACATATTATGTATGGCACAGCACGCCGCTCTCTATCCGTTACATATTATGTATGGCACAGCACGCCGCTCTCTATCCGTTACGTATTATGTATGGCACAGCACGCCGCTCTCTATCCGTTACATATTATGTATGGCACAGCACGCCGCTCTCTATCCGTTACATATTGTGTATGGCACAGCACGCCGCTCTCTATCCTTTACATATTATGTATGGCACAGCACACCGCTCTCTATCCTTTACATATTATGTATGGCACAGCACGCCGCTCTCTATCCGTTACGTATTGTGTATGGCACAGCACGCCGCTCTCTATCCGTTACATATTATGTATGTTACAGCACGCCGCTCTCTATCCGTTACATATTATGTATGGCACAGCACGCCGCTCTCTATCCGTTACATATTATGTATGGCACAGCACGCCGCTCTCTATCCGTTACGTATTATGTATGGCACAGCACGCCGCTCTCTATCCGTTACATATTATGTATGGCACAGCACGCCGCTCTCTATCCGTTACGTATTGTGTATGGCACAGCACGCCGCTCTCTATCCTTTACATATTATGTATGGCACAGCACACCGCTCTCTATCCTTTACATATTATGTATGGCACAGCACGCCGCTCTCTATCCGTTACGTATTGTGTATGGCACAGCACGCCGCTCTCTATCCGTTACATATTATGTATGTTACAGCACGCCGCTCTCTATCCGTTACATATTATGTATGGCACAGCACGCCGCTCTCTATCCGTTTCATATTATGTATGTTACAGCACGCCGCTCTCTATCCGTTACATATTATGTATGGCACAGCACGCCGCTCTCTATCCGTTACATATTATGTATGTTACAGCACGCCGCTCTCTATCCGTTACATATTATGTATGGCACAGCACGCCGCTCTCTATCCGTTACATATTATGTATGTTACAGCACGCCGCTCTCTATCCGTTACATATTATGTATGGCACAGCACGCCGCTCTCTATCCGTTACATATTATGTATGGCACAGCACGCTGCTCTCTATCCGTTACGTATTATGTATGGCACAGCACGCCGCTCTCTAACCGTTACATATTATGTATGGCACAGCACGCCGCTCTCTATCCGTTACATATTATGTATGGCACAGCACGCCGCTTTCTATCCGTTACGTATTATGTATGGCACAGCACGCCGCTCTCTATCCGTTACATATTACGTATGGCACAGCACGCCGCTCTCTATCCGTTACGTATTATGTATGGCACAGCACGCCGCTCTCTATCCGTTACATATTATGTATGGCACAGCACGCCGCTCTCTATCCGTTACATATTATGTATGTTACAGCACGCCGCTCTCTATCCGTTACATATTATGTATGGCACAGCACGCCGCTCTCTATCCGTTACATATTATGTATGGCACAGCACGCCGCTCTCTATCCGTTACCTATTATGTATGGCACAGCACGCCGCTCTCTATCCGTTATATATTATGTATGTTACAGCACGCCGCTCTCTATCCGTTACATATTACAGTATGTATGGCACAGCACGCCGCTCTCTATCCGTTACATATTATGTATGGCACAGCACGCCGCTCTCTATCCGTTACATATTATGTATGGCACAGCACGCCGCTCTCTATCCGTTACATATTATGTATGGCACAGCACGCCGCTCTCTATCCGTTACATATTATGTATGGCACAGCACGCCGCTCTCTATCCGTTATATATTATGTATGTTACAGCACGCCGCTCTCTATCCGTTACATATTATGTATGGCACAGCACGCCTCTCTCTATCCGTTACATATTATGTATGGCACAGCACGCCGCTCTCTATCCATTACATATTATGTATGGCACAGCACGCCGCTCTCTATCCGTTACATATTATGTATGTTACAGCACGCCGCTCTCTATCCGTTACATATTATGTATGGCACAGCACGCCGCTCTCTATCCGTTACCTATTATGTATGGCACAGCACGCCGCTCTCTATCCGTTATATATTATGTATGTTACAGCACGCCGCTCTCTATCCGTTACATATTACGTAAGGCTCAGCACGCCGCTCTCTATCCGTTACATATTATGTATGGCACAGCACGCCGCTCTCTATCCGTTACATATTATGTATGGCTCAGCACGCCGCTCTCTATCCGTTACATATTATGTATGGCACAGCACGCCGCTCTCTATCCGTTACATATTATGTATGGCACAGCACGCCGCTCTCTATCCGTTACATATTATGTATGGCACAGCACGCCGCTCTCTATCCGTTACATATTATGTATGGCACAGCACGCCGCTCTCTATCCGTTACATATTATGTATGGCACAGCACGCCCTCTCTATCCGTTACATATTATGTATGGCACAGCACGCTGCTCTCTATCCGTTACATATTATGTATGTTACAGCACGCCGCTCTCTATCCGTTACATATTATGTATGGCACAGCACGCCGCTCTCTATCCGTTACATATTACAAAAGGCTCAGCACGCCGCTCTCTATCCGTTACATATTATGTATGGCACAGCACGCCGCTCTCTATCCGTTACATATTGTGTATGGCACAGCACGCCGCTCTCTATCCGTTACATATTATGTATGGCACAGCACGCCGCTCTCTATCCGTTACATATTACGTATGGCACAGCACGCCGCTCTCTATCCGTTACATATTATGTATGGCACAGCACGCCGCTCTCTATCCGTTACATATTATGTATGGCACAGCACGCCGCTCTCTATCCGTTACATATTATGTATGGCACAGCACGCCTCTCTCTATCCGTTACATATTATGTATGGCACAGCACGCCGCTCTCTATCCGTTACATATTATGTATGGCTCAGCACGCCGCTCTCTATCCGTTACATATTATGTATGGCACAGCACGCCTCTCTCTATCCGTTACATATTATGTATGGCACAGCACGCCGCTCTCTATCCGTTACATATTATGTATGGCACAGCACGCCGCTCTCTATCCGTTACATATTATGTATGGCACAGCACGCCGCTCTCTATCCGTTACATATTATGTATGTCACAGCACGCCGCTCTCTATCCGTTACGTATTATGTATGGCACAGCACGCCGCTCTCTATCCGTTACATATTATGTATGTTACAGCACGCCGCTCTCTATCCGTTACATATTATGTATGGCACAGCACGCCGCTCTCTATCCGTTACATATTATGTATGGCTCAGCACGCCGCTCTCTATCCGTTACATATTACGTATGGCACAGCACGCCGCTCTCTATCCGTTACATATTATGTATGTTACAGCACGCCGCTCTCTATCCGTTACATATTATGTATGTTACAGCACGCCGCTCTCTATCCGTTACATATTATGTATGTTACAGCACGCCGCTCTCTATCCGTTACATATTATGTATGTTACAGCACGCGGCTCTCTATCCGTTACATATTATGTATGGCACAGCACGCCGCTCTCTATCCGTTACATATTATGTATGGCACAGCACGCCGCTCTCTATCCGTTACATATTATGTATGGCTCAGCACGCCGCTCTCTATCCGTTACATATTATGTATAGCACAGCACGCCGCTCTCTATCCGTTACATATTATGTATGGCACAGCACGCCGCTCTCTATCCGTTACGTATTATGTATGGCACAGCACGCCGCTCTCTATCCGTTACATATTATGTATGGCACAGCACGCCGCTCTCTATCCGTTACATATTATGTATGGCACAGCACGCCGCTCTCTATCCGTTACATATTATGTATGGCACAGCACGCCGCTCTCTATCCGTTACATATTATGTATGGCTCAGCACGCCGCTCTCTATCCGTTACATATTATGTATGTTACAGCACGCCGCTCTCTATCCGTTACATATTATGTATGGCACAGCACGCCGCTCTCTATCCGTTACATATTATGTATGTTACAGCACGCCGCTCTCTATCCGTTACATATTATGTATGGCACAGCACGCCGCTCTCTATCCGTTACATATTATGTATGGCACAGCACGCCGCTCTCTATCCGTTACATATTATGTATGGCACAGCACGCCGCTCTCTATCCGTTACATATTATGTATGTTACAGCACGCCGCTCTCTATCCGTTACATATTATGTATGGCACAGCACGCCGCTCTCTATCCGTTACATATTATGTATGGCACAGCACGCCGCTCTCTATCCGTTACATATTATGTATGGCACAGCACGCCGCTCTCTATCCGTTACATATTATGTATGTTACAGCACGCCGCTCTCTATCCGTTACATATTATGTATGGCACAGCACGCCGCTCTCTATCCGTTACATATTATGTATGGCACAGCACGCCGCTCTCTATCCGTTACATATTACGTAAGGCACAGCACGCCGCTCTCTATCCGTTATATATTATGTATGGCACAGCACGCCGCTCTCTATCCGTTACATATTATGTATGGCTCAGCACGCCGCTCTCTATCCGTTACATATTATGTATGGCTCAGCACGCCGCTCTCTATCCGTTACGTATTACGTGTGGCACAGCACGCCGCTCTCTATCCTTTACATATTATGTATGGCACAGCACGCCGCTCTCTATCCGTTACATATTATGTATGGCACAGCACGCCGCTCTCTATCCGTTACATATTATGCATGGCACAGCACGCCGCTCTCTATCCGTTACATATTATGTATGGCACAGCACGCCGCTCTCTATCCGTTACGTATTATGTATGGCACAGCACGCCGCTCTCTATCCGTTACATATTATGTATGGCACAGCACGCCGCTCTCTATCCGTTACGTATTATGTATGGCACAGCACGCCGCTCTCTATCCGTTACATATTATGTATGGCACAGCACGCCGCTCTCTATCCGTTACATATTATGTATGGCACAGCACGCCGCTCTCTATCCGTTACATATTATGTATGTTACAGCACGCCGCTCTCTATCCGTTACATATTATGTATGGCACAGCACGCCGCTATCTATCCGTTACATATTATGTATGGCACAGCACGCCGCTCTCTATCCGTTACATATTATGTATGGCACAGCACGCCGCTCTCTATCCGTTACATATTATGTATGGCATAGCACGCCGCTCTCTATCCGTTACATATTATGTATGGCACAGCACGCCGCTCTCTATCCGTTACATATTATGTATGGCACAGCACGCCGCTCTCTATCCGTTACATATTATGTATGGCACAGCACGCCGCTCTCTATCCGTTACATATTATGTATGGCACAGCACGCCGCTCTCTATCCGTTACATATTATGTATGGCACAGCACGCCGCTCTCTATCCGTTACATATTATGTATGGCACAGCACGCCGCTCTCTATCCGTTACATATTATGTATGGCACAGCACGCCGCTCTCTATCCGTTACATATTATGTGTGGCACAGCACGCCGCTCTTTATACGTTACATATTATGTATGGCACAGCACGCCGCTCTCTATCCGTTACGTATTGTGTATAGCACAGCACGCCGCTCTCTATCCGTTACATATTATGTCTGGCACAGCACGCCGCTCTCTATCCGTTACATATTATGTCTGGCACAGCACGCCGCTCTCTATCCGTTACATATTATGTATGGCACAGCACGCCGCTCTCTATCCGTTACATATTATGTATGGCACAGCACGCCGCTCTCTATCCGTTACATATTATGTATGGCACAGCACGCCGCTCTCTATCCGTTACATATTATGTATGGCACAGCACGCCGCTCTCTATCCGTTACATATTATGTATGGCACAGCACGCCGCTCTCTATCCGTTACATATTATGTATGGCACAGCACGCCGCTCTCTATCCGTTACATATTATGTATGGCACAGCACGCCGCTCTCTATCCGTTACATATTATGTATGGCACAGCACGCCGCTCTCTATCCGTTACATATTATGTGTGGCACAGCACGCCGCTCTTTATACGTTACATATTATGTATGGCACAGCACGCCGCTCTCTATCCGTTACGTATTGTGTATAGCACAGCACGCCGCTCTCTATCCGTTACATATTATGTATGTTACAGCACGCCGCTCTCTATCCGTTACATATTATGTATGTTACAGCACGCCGCTCTCTATCCGTTACATATTATGTATGGCACAGCACGCCGCTCTCTATCCGTTACATATTATGTATGGCACAGCACGCCGCTCTCTATCCGTTACATATTATGTATGGCACAGCACGCCACTCTCTATCCGTTACATATTATGTATGGCACAGCACGCCGCTCTCTATCCGTTACATATTATGTATGGCACAGCACGCCGCTCTCTATCCGTTACATATTATGTATGGCACAGCACGCCGCTCTCTATCCGTTACATATTATGTGTGGCACAGCACGCCGCTCTTCATCCGTTACATATTACGTATGGCACAGCACGCCGCTCTCTATCCGTTACATATTATGTATGGCACAGCACGCCGCTCTCTATCCGTTACATATTATGTATGGCACAGCACGCCGCTCTCTATCCGTTACGTATTATGTATGGCACAGCACGCCGCTCTCTATCCGTTACATATTATGTATGGCACAGCACGCCGCTCTCTATCCGTTACGTATTATGTATGGCACAGCACGCCGCTCTCTATCCGTTACATATTATGTATGGCACAGCACGCCGCTCTCTATCCGTTACATATTATGTATGGCACAGCACGCCGCTCTCTATCCGTTACATATTATGTATGTTACAGCACGCCGCTCTCTATCCGTTACATATTATGTATGGCACAGCACGCCGCTATCTATCCGTTACATATTATGTATGGCACAGCACGCCGCTCTCTATCCGTTACATATTATGTATGGCACAGCACGCCGCTCTCTATCCGTTACATATTATGTATGGCACAGCACGCCGCTCTCTATCCATTACATATTATGTATGGCACAGCACGCCGCTCTCTATCCGTTACATATTATGTATGGCACAGCACGCCGCTCTCTATCCGTTACATATTATGTGTGGCACAGCACGCCGCACTCTATACGTTACATATTATGTATGGCACAGCACGCCGCTCTCTATCCGTTACGTATTGTGTATGGCACAGCACGCCGCTCTCTATCCGTTACATATTATGTATGGCACAGCACGCCGCTCTCTATCCGTTACATATTATGTATGGCTCAGCACGCCGCTCTCTATCCGTTACATATTATGTCTGGCACAGCACGCTGCTCTCTATCCGTTACATATTATGTATATCACAGCACGCCGCTCTCTATCCGTTACATATTATGTATGTCACAGCACGCCGCTCTCTATCCGTTACGTATTAAGTATGGCACAGCACGCCGCTCTCTTTCCGTTACGTATTATGTATGGCACAGCACGCCGCTCTCTATCCGTTACATATTATGTATGGCACCGCACGCCGCTCTCTATCCGTTACATATTATGTATGGCACAGCACGCCGCTCTCTATCCGTTACATATTATGTATGGCACAGCACGCCGCTCTCTATCCGTTACGTATTATGTATGGCACAGCACGCCGCTATCTATCCGTTACATATTATGTATGGCACAGCACGCCGCTCTCTATCCATTACATATTATGTATGGCACAGCACGCCGCTCTCTATCCGTTACATATTATGTATGGCACAGCACGCCGCTCTCTATCCGTTACGTATTATGTATGGCACAGCACGCCGCTCTCTATCCGTTACATATTATGTATGGCACAGCACGCCGCTCTCTATCCGTTACATATTATGTATGGCACAGCACGCCGCTCTCTATCCGTTACATATTATGTATGGCACAGCACGCCGCTCTCTATCCGTTACATATTATGTATGGCACAGCACGCCGCTCTCTATCCGTTACATATTATGTATGGCACAGCACGCCGCTCTCTATCCGTTACATATTATGTATGGCACAGCACGCCGCTCTCTATCCGTTACATATTATGTATGGCACAGCACGCCGCTCTCTATCCCTTACATATTATGTATGGCACAGCACGCCGCTCTCTATCCGTTACATATTATGTATGGCACAGCACGCCGCTCTCTATCCGTTACATATTATGTATGTTACAGCACGCCGCTCTCTGTCCGTTACATATTATGTATGGCACAGCACGCCACTCTCTATCCGTTACATATTATGTATGGCACAGCACGCCGCTCTCTATCCGTTACATATTATGTATGGCACAGCACGCCGCTCTCTATCCCTTACATATTATGTATGGCACAGCACGCCGCTCTCTATCCGTTACATATTATGTATGGCACAGCACGCCGCTCTCTATCCGTTACATATTATGTATGGCACAGCACGCCGCTCTCTATCCGTTACATATTATGTATGGCACAGCACGCCGCTCTCTATCCGTTACATATTATGTATGTTACAGCACACCGCTCTCTATCCGTTACATATTATGTATGGCACAGCACGCCGCTCTCTATCCGTTACATATTATGTATGGCACAGCACGCCGCTCTCTATCCGTTACATATTATGTATGGCACAGCACGCCGCTCTCTATCCGTTACATATTATGTATGTTACAGCACGCCGCTCTCTGTCCGTTACATATTATGTATGGCACAGCACGCCGCTCTCTATCCGTTACATATTATGTATGGCACAGCACGCCGCTCTCTATCCGTTACATATTATGTATGGCACAGCACGCCGCTCTCTATCCGTTACATATTATGTATGTTACAGCACGCCGCTCTCTATCCGTTACATATTATGTATGGCACAGCAAGCCGCTCTCTATCCGTTACATATTATGTATTTTACAGCACGCCGCTCTCTATCCGTTACATATTATGTATGGCACAGCACGCCGCTCTCTATCCGTTACATATTATGTATGGCACAGCACGCCGCTCTCTGTCCGTTACATATTATGTATGGCACAGCACGCCGCTCTCTGTCCGTTACATATTATGTATGGCACAGCACGCCGCTCTCTATCCGTTACATATTATGTATGGCACAGCACGCCGCTCTCTGTCCGTTACATATTATGTATGGCACAGCACGCCGCTCTCTATCCGTTACATATTATGTATGGCACAGCACGCCGCTCTCTATCCGTTACATATTACGTATGGCACAGCACGCCGCTTTCTATCCGTTACATATTATGTATGGCACAGCACGCCGCTCTCTATCCGTTACATATTATGTATGGCACATCACGCCGCTCTCTATCCGTTACATATTATGTATGGCACAGCACGCCGCTCTCTATCCGTTACATATTATGTATGGCACAGCACGCCGCTCTCTATCCGTTACATATTATGTGGCACAGCACGCCGCTCTCTATACGTTACATATTATGTATGGCACAGCACGCCGCTCTCTATCCGTTACGTATTGTGTATGGCACAGCACGCCGCTCTCTATCCGTTACATATTATGTATGGCACAGCACGCCGCTCTCTATCCGTTACATATTATGTATGGCACAGCACGCCGCTCTCTATCCGTTACATATTATGTGTGGCACAGCACGCCGCTCTCTATCCGTTACATATTATGTATGGCACAGCACGCCGCTCTCTATCCGTTACATATTATGTATGGCACAGCACGCCGCTCTCTATCCATTACGTATTATGTATGGCACAGCACGCCGCTCTCTATCCGTTACATATTACGTATGGCACAGCACGCCGCTCTCTATCCGTTACGTATTATGTATGGCACAGCACGCCGCTCTCTATCCGTTACGTATTATGTATGGCACAGCACGCCGCTCTCTATCCGTTACATATTATGTATGGCACAGCACGCCGCTCTCTATCCGTTACATATTATGTATGGCACAGCACGCCGCTCTCTATCCGTTACATATTATGTATGTTACAGCACGCCGCTCTCTATCCGTTACATATTATGTATGGCACAGCACGCCGCTCTCTATCCGTTACATATTATGTATGGCACAGCACGCCGCTCTCTATCCGTTACATATTGTGTATGTTACAGCACGCCGCTCTCTATCCGTTACATATTATGTATGGCACAGCACGCCGCTCTCTATCCGTTACATATTACGTATGGCACAGCACGCCGCTCTCTATCCGTTACATATTACGTATGGCACAGCACGCCGCTCTCTATCCGTTACGTATTAAGTATGGCACAGCACGACGCTCTCTATCCGTTACATATTATGTATGGCACAGCACGCCGCTCTCTATCCGTTACATATTATGTATGGCACAGCACGCCGCTCTCTATCCGTTACGTATTATGTACGGCACAGCACACCGCTCTCTATCCGTTACATATTATGTATGGCACAGCACGCCGCTCTCTATCCGTTACATATTATGTGTGGCACAGCACGCCGCTCTCTATACGTTACATATTATGTATGGCACAGCACGCCGCTCTGTCTCCGTTACGTATTGTGTATGGCACAGCACGCCGCTCTCTATCCGTTACATATTATGTATGGCACAACACGCCGCTCTCTATCCGTTACATATTATGTATGGCTCAGCACGCCGCTCTCTATCCGTTACATATTATGTCTGGCACAGCACGCCGCTCTCTATCCGTTACATATTATGTATAGCACAGCACGCCGCTCTCTATCCGTTACATATTATGTATGTCACAGCACGCCGCTCTCTATCCGTTACGTATTAAGTATGGCACAGCACGCCGCTCTCTTTCCGTTACATATTATGTATGGCACAGCACGCCGCTCTCTATCCGTTACATATTATGTATGGCACAGCACGCCGCTCTCTATCCGTTACATATTATGTATGTTACAGCACGCCGCTCTCTATCCGTTACATATTATGTATGTTACAGCACGCCGCTCTCTATCCGTTACGTATTAAGTATAGCACAGCACGCCGCTCTCTATCCGTTACATATTATGTATGGCACAGCACGCCGCTCTCTATCCGTTACATATTATGTATGTTACAGCACGCCGCTCTCTGTCCGTTACATATTATGTATGGCACAGCACGCCGCTCTCTATCCGTTACATATTATGTATGGCACAGCACGCCGCTCTCTATCCGTTACATATTATGTATGGCACAGCACGCCGCTCTCTATCCGTTACATATTATGTATGTTACAGCACGCCGCTCTCTATCCGTTACATATTATGTATGGCACAGCAAGCCGCTCTCTATCCGTTACATATTATGTATGTTACAGCACGCCGCTCTCTGTCCGTTACATATTATGTATGGCACAGCACGCCGCTCTCTGTCCGTTACATATTATGTATGGCACAGCACGCCGCTCTCTATCCGTTACATATTATGTATGTTACAGCACGCCGCTCTCTGTCCGTTACATATTATGTATGGCACAGCACGCCGCTCTCTATCCGTTACATATTATGTATGGCACAGCACGCCGCTCTCTATCCGTTACATATTACGTATGGCACAGCACGCCGCTTTCTATCCGTTACATATTATGTATGGCACAGCACGCCGCTCTCTGTCCGTTACATATTATGTGTGGCACAGCACGCCGCTCTCTGTCCGTTACATATTACGTATGGCACATCACGCCGCTCTCTATCCGTTACATATTATGTATGGCACAGCACGCCGCTCTCTATCCGTTACATATTATGTATGGCACAGCACGCCGCTCTCTATCCGTTACATATTATGTGTGGCACAGCACGCCGCTCTCTATACGTTACATATTATGTATGGCACAGCACGCCGCTCTCTATCCGTTACGTATTGTGTATGGCACAGCACGCCGCTCTCTATCCGTTACATATTATGTATGGCACAGCACGCCGCTCTCTATCCGTTACATATTACGTATGGCACAGCACGCCGCTTTCTATCCGTTACATATTATGTATGGCACAGCACGCCGCTCTCTGTCCGTTACATATTATGTGTGGCACAGCACGCCGCTCTCTGTCCGTTACATATTACGTATGGCACATCACGCCGCTCTCTATCCGTTACATATTATGTATGGCACAGCACGCCGCTCTCTATCCGTTACATATTATGTATGGCACAGCACGCCGCTCTCTATCCGTTACATATTATGTGTGGCACAGCACGCCGCTCTCTATACGTTACATATTATGTATGGCACAGCACGCCGCTCTCTATCCGTTACGTATTGTGTATGGCACAGCACGCCGCTCTCTATCCGTTACATATTATGTATGGCACAGCACGCCGCTCTCTATCCGTTACATATTATGTGTGGCACAGCACGCCGCTCTCTATCCGTTACATATTATGTATGGCACAGCACGCCGCTCTCTATCCGTTACATATTATGTATGGCACAGCACGCCGCTCTCTATCCGTTACGTATTGTGTATGGCACAGCACGCCGCTCTCTATCCGTTACATATTATGTATGTTACAGCACGCCGCTCTCTATCCGTTACATATTATGTATGACACAGCACGCCGCTCTCTATACGTTACATATTACGTATGGCACAGCACGCCGCCCTCTATCCGTTACATATTACGTATGGCACAGCACGCCGCTCTCTATCCGTTACATATTATGTATGTTACAGCACGCCGCTCTCTATCCGTTACATATTACGTATGGCACAGCACGCCGCTCTCTATCCGTTACGTATTATGTATGGCACAGCACGCCGCTCTCTATCCGTTACGTATTATGTATGGCACAGCACGCCGCTCTCTATCCGTTACATATTATGTATGGCACAGCACGCCGCTCTCTATCCGTTACATATTATGTATGGCACAGCACGCCGCTCTCTATCCATTACGTATTAAGTATGGCACAGCACGACGCTCTCTATCCGTTACATATTATGTATGGCACAGCACGCCGCTCTCTATCCGTTACATATTATGTATGGCACAGCACGCCGCTCTCTATCCGTTACATATTATGTATGGCACAGCACGCCGCTCTCTGTCCGTTACATATTATGTATGGCACAGCACGACGCTCTCTATCCGTTACATATTATGTATGGCACAGCACGCCGCTCTCTATCCGTTACATATTATGTATGGCACAGCACGCCGCTCTCTATCCGTTACGTATTATGTATGGCACAGCACGCCGCTCTCTATCCGTTACATATTATGTATGGCACAGCACGCCGCTCTCTATCCGTTACATATTATGTATGGCACAGCACGCCGCTCTCTATCCGTTACGTATTATGTATGGCACAGCACGCCGCTCTCTATCCGTTACATATTGTGTATGGCACAGCACGCCGCTCTCTATACGTTACATATTATGTATGGCACAGCACGCCGCTCTCTATCCGTTACGTATTGTGTATGGCACAGCACGCCGCTCTCTATCCGTTACATATTATGTATGGCACAGCACGCCGCTCTCTATCCGTTACATATTATGTCTGGCACAGCACGCCACTCTCTATCCGTTACATATTATGTATAGCACAGCACGCCGCTCTCTATCCGTTACATATTATGTATGTCACAGCACGCCGCTCTCTATCCGTTACGTATTAAGTATGGCACAGCACGCCGCTCTCTTTCCGTTACATATTATGTATGGCACAGCACGCCGCTCTCTATCCGTTACATATTATGTATGGCACAGCACGCCGCTCTCTATCCGTTACATATTATGTATGTTACAGCACGCCGCTCTCTATCCGTTACATATTATGTATGTTACAGCACGCCGCTCTCTATCCGTTACGTATTAAGTATGGCACAGCACGCCGCTCTCTATCCGTTACATATTATGTATGGCACAGCACGCCGCTCTCTATCCGTTACATATTATGTATGGCACAGCACGCCTCTCTCTATCCGTTACATATTATGTATGGCACAGCACGCCGCTCTCTATCCGTTACATATTATGTATGGCACAGCACGCCGCTCTCTATCCGTTACATATTATGTATGGCACAGCACGCCTCTCTCTATCCGTTACATATTATGTATGTTACAGCACGCCGCTCTCTATCCGTTACATATTATGTATGGCACAGCACGCCGCTCTCTATCCGTTACATATTATGTATGGCACAGCACGCCGCTCTCTATCCGTTACATATTATGTATGGCACAGCACGCCGCTCTTCATCCGTTACATATTACGTATGGCACAGCACGCCGCTCTCTATCCGTTACATATTATGTATGGCACAGCACGCCGCTCTCTATCCGTTACATATTATGTATGGCACAGCACGCCGCTCTCTATCCGTTACATATTATGTATGGCACAGCACGCCGCTCTCTATCCGTTACATATTATGTATGTTACAGCACGCCGCTCTCTATCCGTTACGTATTATGTATGGCACAGCACGCCGCTCTCTATCCGTTACATATTATGTATGGCACAGCACGCCGCTCTCTATCCGTTACGTATTATGTATGGCACAGCACGCCGCTCTCTATCCGTTACATATTATGTATGGCACAGCACCCCGCTGTCTATCCGTTACATATTATGTATGGCACAGCACGCCGCTCTCTATCCGTTACATATTATGTATGGCACAGCACCCCGCTGTCTATCCGTTACATATTATGTATGGCACAGCACGCCGCTCTCTATCCGTTACATATTATGTATGGCACAGCACCCCGCTGTCTATCCGTTACATATTATGTATGGCACAGCACGCCGCTCTCTATCCGTTACATATTATGTATGGCACAGCACCCCGCTGTCTATCCGTTACATATTATGTATGGCACAGCACGACGCTCTCTATCCGTTACATATTACGTAAGGCACAGCACGCCGCTCTCTATCCGTTACATATTATGTATGGCACAGCACGCCGCTCTCTATCCGTTACGTATTATATATGTTACAGCACGCCGCTCTCTATCCGTTACATATTGTGTATGGCACAGCACGCCGCTCTCTATCCGTTACATATTATGTATGGCACAGCACGTCGCTCTCTATCCGTTACATATTATGTATGGCACAGCACGCCGCTCTCTATCCGTTACATATTATGTATGGCACAGCACGCCGCTCTCTATCCGTTACGTATTGTGTATGGCACAGCACGCCGCTCTCTATCCGTTACATATTATGTATGGCACAGCACGCCGCTCTCTATCCGTTACATATTATGTCTGGCACAGCACGCCACTCTCTATCCGTTACATATTATGTATAGCACAGCACGCCGCTCTCTATCCGTTACATATTATGTATGTCACAGCACGCCGCTCTCTATCCGTTACGTATTAAGTATGGCACAGCACGCCGCTCTCTTTCCGTTACATATTATGTATGGCACAGCACGCCGCTCTCTATCCGTTACATATTATGTATGGCACAGCACGCCGCTCTCTATCCGTTACATATTATGTATGTTACAGCACGCCGCTCTCTATCCGTTACATATTATGTATGTTACAGCACGCCGCTCTCTATCCGTTACGTATTAAGTATGGCACAGCACGCCGCTCTCTATACGTTACATATTATGTATGGCACAGCACGCCGCTCTCTATCCGTTACATATTATGTATGGCACAGCACGCCGCTCTCTATCCGTTACATATTATGTATGGCACAGCACGCCGCTCTTCATCCGTTACATATTACGTATGGCACAGCACGCCGCTCTCTATCCGTTACATATTATGTATGGCACAGCACGCCGCTCTCTATCCGTTACATATTATGTATGGCACAGCACGCCGCTCTCTATCCGTTACATATTATGTATGGCACAGCACGCCGCTCTCTATCCGTTACATATTATGTATGTTACAGCACGCCGCTCTCTATCCGTTACGTATTATGTATGGCACAGCACGCCGCTCTCTATCCGTTACATATTATGTATGGCACAGCACGCCGCTCTCTATCCGTTACGTATTATGTATGGCACAGCACGCCGCTCTCTATCCGTTACATATTATGTATGGCACAGCACGCCGCTCTCTATCCGTTACATATTATGTATGGCACTGCACGCCGCTCTCTATCCGTTACATATTATGTATGGCACAGCACCCCGCTGTCTATCCGTTACATATTATGTATGGCACAGCACGCCGCTCTCTATCCGTTACATATTATGTATGGCACAGCACCCCGCTGTCTATCCGTTACATATTATGTATGGCACAGCACGCCGCTCTCTATCCGTTACATATTATGTATGGCACAGCACCCCGCTGTCTATCCGTTACATATTATGTATGGCACAGCACGCCGCTCTCTATCCGTTACATATTATGTATGGCACAGCACGACGCTCTCTATCCGTTACATATTACGTAAGGCACAGCACGCCGCTCTCTATCCGTTACATATTATGTATGGCACAGCACGCCGCTCTCTATCCGTTACGTATTATATATGTTACAGCACGCCGCTCTCTATCCGTTACATATTGTGTATGGCACAGCACGCCGCTCTCTATCCGTTACATATTATGTATGGCACAGCACGCCGCTCTCTATCCGTTACATATTATGTATGGCACAGCACGCCGCTCTCTATCCGTTACATATTATGTATGGCACAGCACGCCGCTCTCTATCCGTTACATATTATGTATGGCACAGCACCCCGCTGTCTATCCGTTACATATTATGTATGGCACAGCACGCCGCTCTCTATCCGTTACGTATTATGTGTGGCACAGCACGCCGCTCTCTATCCGTTACATATTATGTATGGCACAGCACGCCGCTCTCTATCCGTTACATATTATGTATGGCACAGCACGCCGCTCTCTATCCATTACATATTATGTGTGGCACAGCACGCCGCTCTCTATCCGTTACATATTATGTATGGCACAGCACGCCGCTCTCTATCCGTTACGTATTGTGTATGGCACAGCACGCCGCTCTCTATCCGTTACATATTATGTATGGCACAGCACGCCGCTCTCTATCCGTTACATATTATGTATGGCTCAGCACGCCGCTCTCTATCCGTTACATATTATGTCTGGCACAGCACGCCGCTCTCTATCCGTTACGTATTATGTATGGCACAGCACGCCGCTCTCTATCCGTTACATATTATGTATGGCACAGCACGCCGCTCTCTATCCGTTACATATTATGTGTGGCACAGCACGCCGCTCTCTATACGTTACATATTATGTATGGCACAGCACGCCGCTCTCTATCCGTTACGTATTGTGTATGGCACAGCACGCCGCTCTCTATCCGTTACATATTATGTATGGCACAGCACGCCGCTCTCTATCCGTTACATATTATGTGTGGCACAGCACGCCGCTCTCTATCCGTTACATATTATGTATGGCACAGCACCCCGCTCTCTATCCGTTACATATTATGTATGGCACAGCACGCCGCTCTCTATCCGTTACATATTATGTATGGCACAGCACGCCGCTCTCTATCCGTTACATATTATGTATGGCACAGCACGCCGCTCTCTATCCGTTACATATTATGTGTGGCACAGCACGCCGCTCTCTATACGTTACATATTATGTGTGGCACAGCACGCCGCTCTCTATACGTTACATATTATGTATGGCACAGCACGCCGCTCTCTATCCGTTACGTATTGTGTATGGCACAGCACGCCGCTCTCTATCCGTTACATATTATGTATGGCACAGCACGCCGCTCTCTATCCGTTACATATTATGTATGGCTCAGCACGCCGCTCTCTATCCGTTACATATTATGTCTGGCACAGCACGCCGCTCTCTATCCGTTACGTATTATGTATGGCACAGCACGCCGCTCTCTATCCGTTACATATTATGTATGGCACAGCACGCCGCTCTCTATCCGTTACATATTATGTGTGGCACAGCACGCCGCTCTCTATTCGTTACATATTATGTATGGCACAGCACGCCGCTCTCTATCCATTACGTATTGTGTATGGCACAGCACGCCGCTCTCTATCCGTTACATATTATGTATGGCACAGCACGCCGCTCTCTATCCGTTACATATTATGTCTGGCACAGCACGCCACTCTCTATCCGTTACATATTATGTATAGCACAGCACGCCGCTCTCTATCCGTTACATATTATGTATAGCACAGCACGCCGTTCTCTATCCGTTACATATTATGTCTGGCACAGCACGCCACTCTCTATCCGTTACATATTATGTATGTCACAGCACGCCGCTCTCTATCCGTTACGTATTAAGTATGGCACAGCACGCCGCTCTCTTTCCGTTACATATTATGTATAGCACAGCACGCCGTTCTCTATCCGTTACATATTATGTCTGGCACAGCACGCCGCTCTCTATCCGTTACATATTATGTATGGCACAGCACGCCGCTCTCTATCCGTTACATATTATGTATGGCACAGCACGCCGCTCTCTATCCGTTACATATTATGTATGGCACAGCACGCCGCTCTTCATCCGTTACATATTACGTATGGCACAGCACGCCGCTCTCTATCCGTTACATATTATGTATGGCACAGCACGCCGCTCTCTATCCGTTACATATTATGTATGGCACAGCACGCCGCTCTCTATCCGTTACGTATTATGTATGGCACAGCACGCCGCTCTCTATCCGTTACATATTATGTATGGCACAGCACGCCGCTCTCTATCCGTTACGTATTATGTATGGCACAGCACGCCGCTCTCTATCCGTTACATATTATGTATGGCACAGCACGCCGCTCTCTATCCGTTACATATTATGTATGGCACAGCACGCCGCTCTCTATCCGTTACATATTATGTATGTTACAGCACGCCGCTCTCTAGCCGTTACATATTATATATGTTACAGCACGCCGCTCTCTATCCGTTACATATTATGTATGGCACAGCACGCCGCTCTCTATCCGTTACATATTATGTATGGCACAGCACGCCGCTCTCTATCCGTTACATATTATGTATGGCACAGCACGCCGCTCTCTATCCGTTACATATTATGTATGGCACAGCACGCCGCTCTCTATCCGTTACATATTATGTATGGCACAGCACCCCGCTCTCTATCCGTTACATATTATGTATGGCACAGCACGCCGCTCTCTATCCGTTACATATTATGTATGGCACAGCACGCCGCTCTCTATCCGTTACATATTATGTATGGCACAGCACGCCGCTCTCTATCCATTACATATTATGTGTGGCACAGCACGCCGCTCTCTATACGTTACATATTATGTATGGCACAGCACGCCGCTCTCTATCCGTTACGTATTGTGTATGGCACAGCACGCCGCTCTCTATCCGTTACATATTATGTATGGCACAGCACGCCGCTCTCTATCCGTTACATATTATGTATGGCTCAGCACGCCGCTCTCTATCCGTTACATATTATGTCTGGCACAGCACGCCGCTCTCTATCCGTTACATATTATGTAAAGCACAGCACGCCGCTCTCTATCCGTTACATATTATGTATGTCACAGCACGCCACTCTCTATCCGTTACGTATTAAGTATGGCACAGCACGCCGCTCTCTTTCCGTTACGTATTATGTATGGCACAGCACGCCACTCTCTATCCGTTACATATTATGTATGTTACAGCACGCCGCTCTCTATCCGTTACATATTATGTATGTTACAGCACGCCGCTCTCTATCCGTTACATATTATGTATGTTACAGCACGCCGCTCTCTATCCGTTACATATTATGTATGTTACAGCACGCCGCTCTCTATCCGTTACAAATTACGTATGGCACAGCACGCCGCTCTCTATCTGTTACATATTATGTATGTTACAGCACGCCGCTCTCTATCCGTTACATATTACGTATGGCACAGCACGCCGCTCTCTATCCGTTACATATTATGTATGGCACAGCACGCCGTTCTCTATCCGTTACATATTACGTATGGCACAGCACGCCGCTCTCTATACGTTACATATTATGTATGGCACAGCACGCCGCTCTCTATCCGTTACATATTATGTATGGCACAGCACGCCGCTCTCTATCCGTTATATATTAGGTATGGCACAGCACGCCGCTTTCTATCCGTTACATATTATGTATGGCACAGCACGCCGCTCTCTATCCGTTACATATTATGTATGGCACAGCACGCCGCTCTCTATCCGTTACATATTATGTATGGCACAGCACGCCGCTCTCTATCCGTTACATATTATGTATGGCACAGCACGCCGCTCTCTATCCGTTACATATTATGTATGTTACAGCATGCCGCTCTCTGTCCGTTACATATTATGTATGGCACAGCACGCCGCTCTCTATCCGTTACATATTATGTATGGCACAGCACGCTGCTCTCTATCCGTTACATATTATGTATGTTACAGCACGCCGCTCTCTGTCCGTTACATATTATGTATGGCACAGCACGCCGCTCTCTATCCGTTACATATTATGTATGGCACAGCACGCCGCTCTCTATCCGTTACATATTACGTATGGCACAGCACGCCGCTTTCTATCCGTTACATATTACGTATGGCACAGCACGCCGCTCTCTATCCGTTACATATTATGTATGGCACAGCACGCCGCTCTCTATCCGTTACATATTACGTATGGCACAGCACGCCGCTCTCTATCCGTTACGTATTGTGTATGGCACAGCACGCCGCTCTCTGTCCGTTACATATTATGTATGGCACAGCACGCCGCTCTCTATCCGTTACATATTATGTATGGCACAGCACGCCGCTCTCTATCCGTTACATATTATGTATGGCACAGCACGCCGCTCTCTATCCGTTACATATTATGTGTGGCTCAGCACGCCGCTCTCTATCCGTTACATATTATGTATGGCACAGCACGCCGCTCTATATCCGTTACATATTATGTATGGCACAGCACGCTGCTCTCTATCCGTTACATATTATGTATGTTACAGCACGCCGCTCTCTATCCGTTACATATTATGTATGGCACAGCACGCCGCTCTCTATCCGTTACATATTATGTATGTTACAGCACGCCGCTCTCTATCCGTTACATATTATGTATGACACAGCACGCCGCTCTCTATACGTTACATATTACGTATGGCACAGCACGCCGCTCTCTATCCGTTACATATTACGTATGGCACAGCACGCCGCTCTCTATCCGTTACATATTATGTATGTTACAGCACGCCGCTCTCTATCCGTTACATATTACGTATGGCACAGCACGCCGCTCTCTATCCGTTACGTATTATGTATGGCACAGCACGCCGCTCTCTATCCGTTACGTATTGTGTATGGCACAGCACGCCGCTCTCTATCCGTTACATATTATGTATGTTACAGCACGCCGCTCTCTATCCGTTACGTATTAAGTATGGCACAGCACGCCGCTCTCTATCCGTTACATATTATGTATGGCACAGCACGCCGCTCTCTATCCGTTACATATTATGTATGGCACAGCACGCCGCTCTCTATCCGTTACATATTATGTATGGCACAGCACGACGCTCTCTATCCGTTACATATTATGTATGGCACAGCACGCCGCTCTCTATCCGTTACATATTATGTATGGCACAGCACGCCGCTCTCTATCCGTTACGTATTATGTATGGCACAGCACGCCGCTCTCTATCCGTTACATATTATGTATGGCACAGCACGCCGCTCTCTATCCGTTACGTATTATGTATGGCACAGCACGCCGCTCTCTATCCGTTACATATTATGTGTGGCACAGCACGCCGCTCTCTATCCGTTACATATTATGTATGGCACAGCACGCCGCTCTCTATCCGTTACGTATTATGTATGGCACAGCACGCCGCTCTCTATCCGTTACATATTATGTATGGCACAGCACGCCACTCTCTATCCGTTACATATTATGTATGGCACAGCACGCCGCTCTCTATCCGTTACATATTATGTATGGCACAGCACGCCTCTCTCTATCCGTTACATATTATGTATGGCACAGCACGCCGCTCTCTATCCGTTACATATTATGTATGTTACAGCACGCCGCTCTCTATCCGTTACATATTATGTATGGCACAGCACGCCGCTCTCTATCCGTTACATATTATGTATGGCACAGCACGCCGCTCTCTATCCGTTACATATTATGTATGGCACAGCACGCCGCTCTCTATCCGTTACATATTATGTATGGCACAGCACGCCGCTCTCTATCCGTTACATATTATGTGTGGCACAGCACGCCGCTCTCTATACGTTACATATTATGTATGGCACAGCACGCCGCCCTCTATCCGTTACATATTACGTATGGCACAGCACGCCGCTCTCTATCCGTTACGTATTGTGTATGGCACAGCACGCCGCTCTCTATCCGTTACATATTATGTATGGCTCAGCACGCCGCTCTCTATCCGTTACATATTATGTCTGGCACAGCACGCCGCTCTCTATCCGTTACATATTATGTATAGCACAGCACGCCGCTCTCTATCCGTTACATATTATGTATGGCACAGCACGCCGCTCTCTTTCCGTTACATATTATGTATGGCACAGCACGCCGCTCTCTATCCGTTACATATTATGTATGTCACAGCACGCCGCTCTCTATCCGTTACGTATTAAGTATGGCACAGCACGCCGCTCTCTATCCGTTACGTATTAAGTATGGCACAGCACGCCGCTCTCTTTCCCTTACATATTATGTATGTTACAGCACGCCGCTCTCTTTCCGTTACATATTATGTATGGCACAGCACGCCGCTCTCTATCCGTTACATATTATGTATGGCACAGCACGCCGCTCTCTATCCGTTACATATTATGTATGGCACAGCACGCCGCTCTCTATCCGTTACATATTATGTATGGCACAGCACGCCGCTCTCTATCCGTTACATATTATGTATGGCACAGCACGCCGCTCTCTATCCGTTACATATTATGTATGTTACAGCACGCCGCTCTCTATCCGTTACATATTATGTATGGCACAGCACGCCGCTCTATTTCCGTTACATATTATGTATGGCACAGCACGCCGCTCTCTGTCCGTTACATATTATGTATGGCACAGCACGCCGCTCTCTGTCCGTTACATATTATGTATGGCACAGCATGCCGCTCTCTATCCGTTACATATTATGTATGGCACAGCACGCCGCTCTCTATCCGTTACATATTATGTATGGCACAGCACGCCGCTCTCTATCCGTTACATATTATGTATGACACAGCACGCCGCTCTCTATCCGTTACATATTATGTATGTTACAGCACGCCGCTCTCTATCCGTTACATATTATGTATGGCACAGCACGCCGCTCTCTGTCCGTTACATATTATGTATGGCACAGCACGCCGCTCTCTGTCCGTTACATATTATGTATGGCACAGCACGCCGCTCTCTATCCGTTACATATTATGTATGGCACAGCACGCCGCTCTCTATCCGTTACATATTATGTATGGCACAGCACGCCGCTCTCTATCCGTTACATATTATGTGTGGCTCAGCACGCCGCTCTCTATCCGTTACATATTATGTATGGCACAGCACGCCGCTCTATATCCGTTACATATTATGTATGGCACAGCACGCCGCTCTCTATCCGTTACATATTATGTATGGCACAGCACGCCGCTCTCTATCCGTTACATATTATGTATGTTACAGCACGCCGCTCTCTATCCGTTACATATTATGTATGGCACAGCACGCCGCTCTCTATCCGTTACATATTATGTATGTTACAGCACGCCGCTCTCTATCCGTTACATATTATGTATGACACAGCACGCCGCTCTCTATACGTTACATATTACGTATGGCACAGCACGCCGCTCTCTATCCGTTACATATTACGTATGGCACAGCACGCCGCTCTCTATCCGTTACATATTATGTATGTTACAGCACGCCGCTCTCTATCCGTTACATATTACGTATGGCACAGCACGCCGCTCTCTATCCGTTACGTATTATGTATGGCACAGCACGCCGCTCTCTATCCGTTACGTATTATGTATGGCACAGCACGCCACTCTCTATCCGTTACATATTATGTATGGCACAGCACGCCGCTCTCTATCCGTTACATATTATGTATGTTACAGCACGCCGCTCTCTATCCGTTACGTATTATGTATGGCACAGCACGCCGCTCTCTATCCGTTACATATTATGTATGGCACAGCACGCCGCTCTCTATCCGTTACGTATTATGTATGGCACAGCACGCCGCTCTCTATCCGTTACATATTATGTGTGGCACAGCACGCCGCTCTCTATCCGTTACATATTATGTATGGCACAGCACGCCGCTCTCTATCCGTTACGTATTATGTATGGCACAGCACGCCGCTCTCTATCCGTTACATATTATGTGTGGCACAGCACGCCGCTCTCTATCCGTTACGTATTATGTATGGCACAGCACGCCGCTCTCTATCCGTTACATATTATGTATGGCACAGCACGCCGCTCTCTATCCGTTACGTATTATGTATGGCACAGCACGCCACTCTCTATCCGTTACATATTATGTATGGCACAGCACGCCGCTCTCTATCCGTTACATATTATGTATGGCACAGCACGCCGCTCTCTATCCGTTACATATTATGTATGGCACAGCACGCCGCTCTCTATCCGTTACATATTATGTATGGCACAGCACGCCGCTCTCTATCCGTTACATATTATGTATGGCACAGCACGCCGCTCTCTATCCGTTACATATTATGTATGGCACAGCACGCCGCTCTCTATCCGTTACGTATTATGTATGGCACAGCACGCCGCTCTCTATCCGTTACATATTATGTATGGCTCAGCACGCCGCTCTCTATCCGTTACATATTATGTATAGCACAGCACGCCGCTCTCTATCCGTTACATATTATGTATGGCACAGCACGCCGCTCTCTTTCCGTTACATATTATGTATGGCACAGCACGCCGCTCTCTATCCGTTACATATTATGTATGTCACAGCACGCCGCTCTCTATCCGTTACGTATTAAGTATGGCACAGCACGCCGCTCTCTATCCGTTACGTATTAAGTATGGCACAGCACGCCGCTCTCTTTCCGTTACATATTATGTATGGCACAGCACGCCGCTCTCTATCCGTTACATATTATGTATGGCACAGCACGCCGCTCTCTGTCCGTTACATATTATGTATGGCACAGCACGCCGCTCTCTATCCGTTACATATTATGTATGGCACAGCACGCCGCTCTCTATCCGTTACATATTATGTATGGCACAGCACGCCGCTCTCTATCCGTTACATATTATGTATGGCACAGCACGCCGCTCTCTATCCGTTACATATTATGTATGGCACAGCACGCCGCTCTCTATCCGTTACATATTATGTATGTTACAGCACGCCGCTCTCTATACGTTACATATTACGTATGGCACAGCACGCCGCTCTCTATCCGTTACATATTATGTATGGCACAGCACGCCGCTCTCTATCCGTTACATATTATGTATGGCACAGCACGCCGCTCTCTATCCGTTACATATTATGTATGGCACAGCACGCCGCTCTCTATCCGTTACATATTATGTATGGCACAGCACGCCGCTTTCTATCCGTTACATATTACGTATGGCACAGCACGCCGCTTTCTATCCGTTACATATTACGTATGGCACAGCACGCCGCTCTCTATCCGTTACATATTATGTATGGCACAGCACGCCGCTCTCTATCCGTTACATATTATGTATGGCACAGCACGCTGCTCTCTATCCGTTACATATTATGTATGGCACAGCACGCCGCTCTCTATCCGTTACATATTATGTATGGCACAGCACGCCGCTCTCTATCCGTTACATATTATGTATGGCACAGCACGCCGCTCTCTATCCGTTACATATTATGTATGGCACAGCACGCCGCTCTCTATCCGTTACATATTATGTATGGCACAGCACGCCGCTCTCTATCCGTTACATATTATGTGTGGCACAGCACGCCGCTCTCTATACGTTACATATTATGTATGGCACAGCACGCCGCTCTCTATCCGTTACGTATTGTGTATGGCACAGCACGCCGCTCTCTATCCGTTACATATTATGTATGGCACAGCACGCCGCTCTCTATCCGTTACATATAATGTATGGCTCAGCACGCCGCTCTCTATCCGTTACATATTATGTCTGGCACAGCACGCCGCTCTCTATCCGTTACATATTATGTCTGGCACAGCACGCCGCTCTCTATCCGTTACATATTATGTATAGCACAGCACGCCGCTCTCTATCCGTTACATATTACGTATGGCACAGCACGCCGCTCTCTATCCGTTACGTATTAAGTATGGCACAGCACGCCGCTCTCTTTCCGTTACGTATTATGTATGGCACAGCACGCCGCTCTCTATCCGTTACATATTATGTATGGCACAGCACGCCGCTCTCTATCCGTTACATATTATGTATGGCACAGCACGCCGCTCTCTATCCGTTACATATTATGTATGGCACAGCACGCCGCTCTCTATCCGTTACATATTATGTATGGCACAGCACGCCGCTCTCTATCCGTTACATATTATGTATGGCACAGCACGCCGCTCTCTATCCGTTACATATTATGTATGTTACAGCACGCCGCTCTCTATCCGTTACATATTATGTATGGCACAGCACGCCGCTCTCTATCCGTTACATATTACGTATGGCACAGCACGCCGCTCTCTATCCGTTACATATTATGTATGGCACAGCACGCCGCTCTCTATCCGTTACATATTATGTATGGCACAGCACGCCTCTCTCTATCCGTTACATATTATGTATGGCACAGCACGCCGCTCTCTATCCGTTACATATTATGTATGTTACAGCACGCCGCTCTCTTTCCGTTACATATTATGTATGGCACAGCACGCCGCTCTCTATCCGTTACATATTATGTATGGCACAGCACGCCGCTCTCTATCCGTTACATATTATGTATGTTACAGCACGCCGCTCTCTATCCGTTACATATTATGTATGGCACAGCACGCCGCTCTCTATCCGTTACATATTATGTATGGCACAGCACGCCGCTCTCTATCCGTTACATATTATGTATGGCACAGCACGCCGCTCTCTATCCGTTACATATTATGTATGGCACAGCACGCCGCTCTCTATCCGTTACATATTATGTATGGCACAGCACGCCGCTCTCTATCCGTTACATATTATGTATGGCACAGCACGCCGCTCTCTATCCGTTACATATTATGTATGGCACAGCACGCCGCTCTCTATCCGTTACATATTATGTATGGCACAGCACGCCGCTCTCTATCCATTACATATTATGTATGGCACAGCACGCCGCTCTCTATCCGTTACATATTATATATGGCACAGCACGCCGCTCTCTATCCGTTACATATTATGTATGTTACAGCACGCCGCTCTCTGTCCGTTACATATTATGTATGGCACAGCACGCCGCTCTCTATCCGTTACATATTATGTATGGCACAGCACGCCGCTCTCTATCCGTTACATATTATGTATGGCACAGCACGCCGCTCTCTATCCGTTACATATTATGTATGTTACAGCACGCCGCTCTCTATCCGTTACATATTATGTATGTTACTGCACGCCGCTCTCTATCCGTTACATATTATGTATGTTACAGCACGCCGCTCTCTATCCGTTACATATTATGTATGGCACAGCACGCCGCTCTCTATCCGTTACATATTATGTATGGCACAGCACGCCGCTCTCTATCCGTTACATATTATGTATGGCACAGCACGCCACTCTCTATCCGTTACATATTATGTATGGCACAGCACGCCGCTCTCTATCCGTTACATATTATGTATGGCACAGCACGCCGCTCTCTATCCGTTACATATTATGTATGGCACAGCACGCCGCTCTCTATCCGTTACATATTATGTATGGCACAGCACGCCGCTCTCTATCCGTTACATATTACGTATGGCACAGCACGCCGCTCTATTTCCGTTACATATTATGTATGGCACAGCACGCCGCTCTCTATCCGTTACATATTATGTATGGCACAGCACGCCGCTCTCTATCCGTTACATATTATGTATGGCACAGCACGCCGCTCTCTATCCGTTACATATTATGTGTGGCACAGCACGCCGCTCTCTATACGTTACATATTATGTATGGCACAGCACGCCGCTCTCTATCCGTTACATATTATGTATGGCACAGCACGCCGCTCTCTATCCGTTACATATTATGTGTGGCACAGCACGCCGCTCTCTATCCGTTACATATTATGTATGGCACAGCACGCCGCTCTCTATCCGTTACGTATTGTGTATGGCACAGCACGCCGCTCTCTATCCGTTAGATATTATGTATGGCACAGCACGCCGCTCTCTATCCGTTACATATTATGTATGGCTCAGCACGCCGCTCTCTTTCCGTTACATATTATGTCTGGCACAGCACGCCGCTCTCTATCCGTTACATATTATGTATGTTACAGCACGCCGCTCTCTATCCGTTACATATTATGTATGGCACAGCACGCCGCTCTCTATCCGTTACGTATTATGTATGGCACAGCACGCCGCTCTCTATCCGTTACATATTGTGTATGTTACAGCACGCCGCTCTCTATCCGTTACATATTATGTATGTTACAGCACGCCGCTCTCTATCCGTTACATATTGTGTATGTTACAGCACGCCGCTCTCTATCCGTTACATATTACGTATGGCACAGCACGCCGCTCTCTATCCGTTACATATTATGTATGGCTCAGCACGCCGCTCTCTATCCGTTACATATTATGTATGGCACAGCACGCCGCTCTCTATACGTTACATATTATGTATGGCACAGCACGCCGCTCTCTATCCGTTACATATTATGTATGGCACAGCACGCCGCTCTCTATCCGTTACATATTATGTATGGCTCAGCACGCCGCTCTCTATCCGTTACATATTATGTCTGGCACAGCACGCCGCTCTCTATCCGTTACATATTATGTCTGGCACAGCACGCCGCTCTCTATCCGTTACGTAAAATGTATGTTACGGCACGCCGCTCTCTATCCGTTACATATTATGTATGGCACAGCACGCCGCTCTCTATACGTTACATATTATGTATGGCACAGCACGCCGCTCTCTATCCGTTACATATTATGTATGGCACAGCACGCCGCTCTCTATCCGTTACATATTATGTATGGCTCAGCACGCCGCTCTCTATCCGTTACATATTATGTATGGCACAGCACGCCGCTCTCTATCCGTTACATATTATGTATGGCTCAGCACGCCGCTCTCTATCCGTTACGTATTATGTATGTTACAGCACGCCGCTCTCTATCCGTTACATATTATGTATGTTACAGCACGCCGCTCTCTATCCGTTACATATTATGTATGGCACAGCACGCCGCTCTCTATCCGTTACGTATTATGTATGGCACAGCACGCCGCTCTCTATCCGTTACATATTATGTATGGCACAGCACGCCGCTCTCTATCCGTTACATATTATGTATGGCACAGCACGCCGCTCTCTATCCGTTACATATTACGTATGGCACAGCACGCCGCTCTCTATCCGTTACATATTATGTATGGCACAGCACGCCGCTCTCTATCCGTTACATATTATGTATGGCACAGCACGCCGCTCTCTATCCGTTACATATTATGTATGGCACAGCACGCCGCTCTCTATCCGTTACATATTATGTATGACACAGCACGCCGCTCTCTATCCTTTACATATTATGTATGGCACAGCACGCCGCTCTCTATCCGTTACATATTACGTATGGCACAGCACGCCGCTCTCTATCCGTTACATATTATGTATGGCACAGCACGCCGCTCTCTATCCGTTACATATTACGTATGGCACAGCACGCCGCTCTCTATCCGTTACATATTATGTATGTTACAGCACGCCGCTCTCTATCCGTTACATATTATGTATGGCACAGCACGCCGCTCTCTATCCGTTACATATTATGTATGTCACAGCACGCCGCTCTCTCTCCGTTACATATTACGTATGGCACAGCACGCCGCTCTCTATCCGTTACATATTATGTATGGCACAGCATGCCGCTCTCTATCCGTTACATATTATGTATGGCACAGCACGCCGCTCTCTATCCGTTACATATTATGTATGGCACAGCACGCCGCTCTCTATCCGTTACATATTACGTATGTTACAGCACGCCGCTCTCTATCCGTTACATATTATGTATGGCACAGCACGCCGCTCTCTATCCGTTACATATTATGTATAGCACAGCACGCCGCTCTCTATCCGTTACATATTATGTATGTTACAGCACGCCGCTCTCTATCCGTTACATATTATGTATGTTACAGCACGCCGCTCTCTATCCGTTACATATTATGTATGGCACAGCACGCCGCTCTCTATCCGTTACATATTATGTATGGCACAGCACGCCGCTCTTTATCCGTTACATATTATGTATGGCACAGCACGCCGCTCTCTATCCGTTACATATTATGTATGGCACAGCACGCCGCTCTCTATCCGTTACATATTATGTATGGCTCAGCACGCCGCTCTCTATCCGTTACATATTATGTATGTCACAGCACGCCGCTCTCTATCCGTTACGTATTATGTGTGGCACAGCACGCCGCTCTCTATCCGTTACGTATTATGTATGGCACAGCACGCCGCTCTCTATACGTTACATATTATGTATGGCATAGCACGCCGCTCTCTATCCGTTACGTATTATGTATGGCACAGCACGCCGCTCTCTATCCGTTACATATTATGTATGGCACAGCACGCCGCTCTCTATCCGTTACATATTACGTATGGCACAGCACGCCGCTCTCTATCCGTTACATATTACGTATGGCACAGCACGCCGCTCTCTATCCGTTACATATTATGTATGGCACAGCACGCCGCTCTCTATCCGTTACATATTATGTATGGCACAGCACGCCGCTCTCTATCCGTTACATATTATGTATGGCACAGCACGCCGCTCTCTATCCGTTACATATTATGTATGTTACAGCACGCCGCTCTCTATCCGTTACATATTATGTGTGGCACAGCACGCCGCTCTCTATCCGTTACATATTATGTATGACACAGCACGCCGCTCTCTATCCGTTACATATTATGTATGGCACAACACGCCGCTCTCTATCCGTTACGTATTGTGTATGGCACAGCACGCCGCTCTCTATCCGTTACATATTATGTATGGCACAACACGCCGCTCTCTATCCGTTACATATTATGTATGGCTCAGCACGCCGCTCTCTTTCCGTTACATATTATGTCTGGCACAGCACGCCGCTCTCTATCCGTTACATATTATGTATGTTACAGCACGCCGCTCTCTATCCGTTACATATTATGTATGTTACAGCACGCCGCTCTCTATCCGTTACATATTGTGTATGTTACAGCACGCCGCTCTCTATCCGTTACATTTTATGTATGGCACAGCACGCCGCTCTCTATCCGTTACATATTATGTATGGCACAGCACGCCGCTCTCTATCCGTTACATATTATGTATGGCACAGCACGCCGCTCTCTATCCGTTACATATTATGTATGGCACAGCACGCCGCTCTCTATCCGTTACATATTATGTATGGCACAGCACGCCGCTCTCTATCCGTTACATATTATGTATGTTACAGCACGCCGCTCTCTATCCGTTACATATTATGTATGGCTCAGCACGCCGCTCTCTATCCGTTACATATTATGTCTGGCACAGCACGCCGCTCTCTATCCGTTACATATTATGTATGTTACAGCACGCCGCTCTCTATCCGTTACGTATTATGTATGGCACAGCACGCCACTCTCTATCCGTTACATATTATGTATGTTACAGCACGCCGCTCTCTATCCGTTACATATTATGTATGTTACAGCACGCTGCTCTCTATCCGTTACATATTATGTATGGCACAGCACGCCGCTCTCTATCCGTTACATATTATGTATGGCACAGCACGCCGCTCTCTATCCGTTACGTATTATGTATGGCACAGCACGCCGCTCTCTATCCGTTACATATTATGTCTGGCACAGCACGCCGCTCTCTATCCGTTACATATTATGTATGTTACAGCACGCCGCTCTCTATCCGTTACATATTATGTATGTTACAGCACGCCGCTCTCTATCCGTTACATATTATGTATGTTACAGCACGCCGCTCTCTATCCGTTACATATTATGTATGGCACAGCACGCCGCTCTCTATCCGTTACATATTATGTATGGCACAGCACGCCGCTCTCTATCCGTTACATATTATGTATGGCACAGCACGCCACTCTCTATCCGTTACATATTATGTATGGCACAGCACGCCGCTCTCTATCCGTTACATATTATGTATGGCACAGCACGCCGCTCTCTATCCGTTACATATTATGTATGGCACAGCACGCCGCTCTCTATCCGTTACATATTATGTATGGCACAGCACGCCGCTCTCTATCCGTTACATATTACGTATGGCACAGCACGCCGCTCTATTTCCGTTACATATTATGTATGGCACAGCACGCCGCTCTCTATCCGTTACATATTATGTATGGCACAGCACGCCGCTCTCTATCCGTTACATATTATGTATGGCACAGCACGCCGCTCTCTATCCGTTACATATTATGTGTGGCACAGCACGCCGCTCTCTATACGTTACATATTATGTATGGCACAGCACGCCGCTCTCTATCCGTTACATATTATGTATGGCACAGCACGCCGCTCTCTATCCGTTACATATTATGTGTGGCACAGCACGCCGCTCTCTATCCGTTACATATTATGTATGGCACAGCACGCCGCTCTCTATCCGTTACGTATTGTGTATGGCACAGCACGCCGCTCTCTATCCGTTAGATATTATGTATGGCACAGCACGCCGCTCTCTATCCGTTACATATTATGTATGGCTCAGCACGCCGCTCTCTTTCCGTTACATATTATGTCTGGCACAGCACGCCGCTCTCTATCCGTTACATATTATGTATGTTACAGCACGCCGCTCTCTATCCGTTACATATTATGTATGGCACAGCACGCCGCTCTCTATCCGTTACGTATTATGTATGGCACAGCACGCCGCTCTCTATCCGTTACATATTGTGTATGTTACAGCACGCCGCTCTCTATCCGTTACATATTATGTATGTTACAGCACGCCGCTCTCTATCCGTTACATATTGTGTATGTTACAGCACGCCGCTCTCTATCCGTTACATATTACGTATGGCACAGCACGCCGCTCTCTATCCGTTACATATTATGTATGGCTCAGCACGCCGCTCTCTATCCGTTACATATTATGTATGGCACAGCACGCCGCTCTCTATACGTTACATATTATGTATGGCACAGCACGCCGCTCTCTATCCGTTACATATTATGTATGGCACAGCACGCCGCTCTCTATCCGTTACATATTATGTATGGCTCAGCACGCCGCTCTCTATCCGTTACATATTATGTCTGGCACAGCACGCCGCTCTCTATCCGTTACATATTATGTCTGGCACAGCACGCCGCTCTCTATCCGTTACGTAAAATGTATGTTACAGCACGCCGCTCTCTATCCGTTACATATTATGTATGGCACAGCACGCCGCTCTCTATACGTTACATATTATGTATGGCACAGCACGCCGCTCTCTATCCGTTACATATTATGTATGGCACAGCACGCCGCTCTCTATCCGTTACATATTATGTATGGCTCAGCACGCCGCTCTCTATCCGTTACATATTATGTCTGGCACAGCACGCCGCTCTCTATCCGTTACATATTATGTCTGGCACAGCACGCCGCTCTCTATCCGTTACGTAAAATGTATGTTACAGCACGCCGCTCTCTATCCGTTACATATTATGTATGGCTCAGCACGCCGCTCTCTATCCGTTACGTATTATGTATGGCACAGCACGCCGCTCTCTATCCGTTACATATTATGTATGTTACAGCACGCCGCTCTCTATCCGTTACATATTATGTATGGCACAGCACGCCGCTCTCTATCCGTTACGTATTATATATGGCACAGCACGCCGCTCTCTATCCGTTACATATTATGTATGGCACAGCACGCCGCTCTCTATCCGTTACATATTATGTATGGCACAGCACGCCGCTCTCTATCCGTTACATATTACGTATGGCACAGCACGCCGCTCTCTATCCGTTACATATTATGTATGGCACAGCACGCCGCTCTCTATCCGTTACATATTATGTATGGCACAGCACGCCGCTCTCTATCCGTTACATATTATGTATGGCACAGCACGCCGCTCTCTATCCGTTACATATTATGTATGACACAGCACGCCGCTCTCTATCCTTTACATATTATGTATGGCACAGCACGCCGCTCTCTATCCGTTACATATTACGTATGGCACAGCACGCCGCTCTCTATCCGTTACATATTATGTATGGCACAGCACGCCGCTCTCTATCCGTTACATATTACGTATGGCACAGCACGCCGCTCTCTATCCGTTACATATTATGTATGTTACAGCACGCCGCTCTCTATCCGTTACATATTATGTATGTCACAGCACGCCGCTCTCTCTCCGTTACATATTACGTATGGCACAGCACGCCGCTCTCTATCCGTTACATATTATGTATGGCACAGCATGCCGCTCTCTATCCGTTACATATTATGTATGGCACAGCACGCCGCTCTCTATCCGTTACATATTATGTATGGCACAGCACGCCGCTCTCTATCCGTTACATATTATGTATGTTACAGCACGCCGCTCTCTATCCGTTACATATTATGTATGTCACAGCACGCCGCTCTCTATCCGTTACATATTATGTATGGCACAGCACGCCGCTCTCTATCCGTTACATATTATGTATGTCACAGCACGCCGCTCTCTCTCCGTTACATATTACGTATGGCACAGCACGCCGCTCTCTATCCGTTACATATTATGTATGGCACAGCATGCCGCTCTCTATCCGTTACATATTATGTATGGCACAGCACGCCGCTCTCTATCCGTTACATATTATGTATGGCACAGCACGCCGCTCTCTATCCGTTACATATTACGTATGTTACAGCACGCCGCTCTCTATCCGTTACATATTATGTATGGCACAGCACGCCGCTCTCTATCCGTTACATATTATGTATAGCACAGCACGCCGCTCTCTATCCGTTACATATTATGTATGTTACAGCACGCCGCTCTCTATCCGTTACATATTATGTATGGCACAGCACGCCGCTCTCTATCCGTTACATATTATGTATGGCACAGCACGCCGCTCTCTATCCGTTACATATTATGTATGGCACAGCACGCCGCTCTCTATCCGTTACATATTATGTATGTTACAGCACGCCGCTCTCTATCCGTTACATATTATGTATGTCACAGCACGCCGCTCTCTATCCGTTACATATTATGTATGGCACAGCACGCCGCTCTCTATCCGTTACATATTATGTATGTCACAGCACGCCGCTCTCTCTCCGTTACATATTACGTATGGCACAGCACGCCGCTCTCTATCCGTTACATATTATGTATGGCACAGCATGCCGCTCTCTATCCGTTACATATTATGTATGGCACAGCACGCCGCTCTCTATCCGTTACATATTATGTATGGCACAGCACGCCGCTCTCTATCCGTTACATATTACGTATGTTACAGCACGCCGCTCTCTATCCGTTACATATTATGTATGGCACAGCACGCCGCTCTCTATCCGTTACATATTATGTATAGCACAGCACGCCGCTCTCTATCCGTTACATATTATGTATGTTACAGCACGCCGCTCTCTATCCGTTACATATTATGTATGGCACAGCACGCCGCTCTCTATCCGTTACATATTATGTATGGCACAGCACGCCGCTCTCTATCCGTTACATATTATGTATGGCACAGCACGCCGCTCTTTATCCGTTACATATTATGTATGGCACAGCACGCCGCTCTCTATCCGTTACATATTATGTATGGCACAGCACGCCGCTCTCTATCCGTTACATATTATGTATGGCTCAGCACGCCGCTCTCTATCCGTTACATATTATGTATGTCACAGCACGCCGCTCTCTATCCGTTACGTATTATGTGTGGCACAGCACGCCGCTCTCTATCCGTTACGTATTATGTATGGCACAGCACGCCGCTCTCTATACGTTACATATTATGTATGGCATAGCACGCCGCTCTCTATCCGTTACGTATTATGTATGGCACAGCACGCCGCTCTCTATCCGTTACATATTATGTATGGCACAGCACGCCGCTCTCTATCCGTTACATATTACGTATGGCACAGCACGCCGCTCTCTATCCGTTACATATTACGTATGGCACAGCACGCCGCTCTCTATCCGTTACATATTATGTATGGCACAGCACGCCGCTCTCTATCCGTTACATATTATGTATGGCACAGCACGCCGCTCTCTATCCGTTACATATTATGTATGGCACAGCACGCCGCTCTCTATCCGTTACATATTATGTATGTTACAGCACGCCGCTCTCTATCCGTTACATATTATGTGTGGCACAGCACGCCGCTCTCTATCCGTTACATATTATGTATGACACAGCACGCCGCTCTCTATCCGTTACATATTATGTATGGCACAACACGCCGCTCTCTATCCGTTACGTATTGTGTATGGCACAGCACGCCGCTCTCTATCCGTTACATATTATGTATGGCACAACACGCCGCTCTCTATCCGTTACATATTATGTATGGCTCAGCACGCCGCTCTCTTTCCGTTACATATTATGTCTGGCACAGCACGCCGCTCTCTATCCGTTACATATTATGTATGTTACAGCACGCCGCTCTCTATCCGTTACATATTATGTATGTTACAGCACGCCGCTCTCTATCCGTTACATATTGTGTATGTTACAGCACGCCGCTCTCTATCCGTTACATATTATGTATGGCACAGCACGCCGCTCTCTATCCGTTACATATTATGTATGGCTCAGCACGCCGCTCTCTATCCGTTACATATTATGTATGGCACAGCACGCCGCTCTCTATCCGTTACATATTATGTATGGCACAGCACGCCGCTCTCTATCCGTTACATATTATGTATGTTACAGCACGCCGCTCTCTATCCGTTACATATTATGTATGGCTCAGCACGCCGCTCTCTATCCGTTACATATTATGTCTGGCACAGCACGCCGCTCTCTATCCGTTACATATTATGTATGTTACAGCACGCCGCTCTCTATCCGTTACGTATTATGTATGGCACAGCACGCCACTCTCTATCCGTTACATATTATGTATGTTACAGCACGCCGCTCTCTATCCGTTACATATTATGTATGTTACAGCACGCTGCTCTCTATCCGTTACATATTATGTATGGCACAGCACGCCGCTCTCTATCCGTTACATATTATGTATGGCACAGCACGCCGCTCTCTATCCGTTACGTATTATGTATGGCACAGCACGCCGCTCTCTATCCGTTACATATTATGTATGGCACAGCACGCCGCTCTCTATCCTTTACATATTATGTATGGCACAGCACGCCGCTCTCTATCCGTTACATATTACGTATGGCACAGCACGCCGCTCTCTATCCGTTACATATTACGTATGGCACAGCACGCCGCTCTCTATCCGTTACATATTACGTATGGCACAGCACGCCGCTCTCTATCCGTTACATATTATGTATGTTACAGCACGCCGCTCTCTATCCGTTACATATTATGTATGGCACAGCACGCCGCTCTCTATCCGTTACATATTATGTATGGCACAGCACGCCGCTCTCTATCCGTTACATATTATGTATGGCACAGCACGCCGCTCTCTATCCGTTACATATTATGTATGGCACAGCACGCCGCTCTCTATCCGTTACATATTATGTATGGCACAGCACGCCGCTCTCTATCCGTTACATATTATGTATGTCACAGCACGCCGCTCTCTATCCGTTACATATTATGTATGGCACAGCACGCCGCTCTCTATCCGTTACATATTACGTATGGCACAGCACGCCGCTCTCTATCCGTTACATATTATGTATGGCACAGCACGCCGCTCTCTATCCGTTACATATTATGTATGGCACAGCACGCCGCTCTCTATCCGTTACATATTATGTATGGCACAGCACGCCGCTCTCTATCCGTTACATATTATGTATGGCACAGCACGCCGCTCTCTATCCGTTACATATTACGTATGTTACAGCACGCCGCTCTCTATCCGTTACATATTATGTATGTTACAGCACGCCGCTCTCTATCCGTTACATATTATGTATGGCACAGCACGCCGCTCTCTATCCGTTACATATTATGTATGGCTCAGCACGCCGCTCTCTATCCGTTACATATTACGTATGGCACAGCACGCCGCTCTCTATCCGTTACATATTATGTATGGCACAGCACGCCGCTCTCTATACGTTACATATTATGTATGGCACAGCACGCCGCTCTCTATCCGTTACATATTATGTATAGCACAGCACGCCGTTCTCTATCCGTTACATATTATGTATGGCACAGCACGCCGCTCTCTATCCGTTACATATTATGTATGTTACAGCACGCCGCTCTCTATCCGTTACATATTATGTATGTTACAGCACGCCGCTCTCTATCCGTTACATATTATGTATGTTACAGCACGCCGCTCTCTATCCGTTACATATTATGTATGTTACAGCACGCGGCTCTCTATCAGTTACATATTATGTATGTTACAGCACGCCGCTCTCTATCCGTTACATATTATGTATGGCACAGCACGCCGCTCTCTATCCGTTACATATTATGTATGGCACAGCACGCCGCTCTCTATCCGTTACATATTATGTATGGCACAGCACGCCGCTCTCTATCCATTACATATTATGTATGGCACAGCACGCCGCTCTCTATCCGTTACATATTATGTATGGCACAGCACGCCGCTCTCTATCCGTTACATATTATGTATGTCACAGCACGCCGCTCTCTATCCGTTACATATTATGTATGGCACAGCACGCCGCTCTCTATCCGTTACGTATTATGTATGGCACAGCACGCCGCTCTCTATACGTTACATATTATGTATGGCACAGCACGCCGCTCTCTATCCGTTACGTATTATGTATGGCACAGCACGCCGCTCTCTATCCGTTACATATTATGTATGGCACAGCACGCCGCTCTCTATCCGTTACATATTATGTATGGCACAGCACGCCGCTCTCTATCCGTTACATATTATGTATGGCACAGCACGCCGCTCTCTATCCGTTACATATTATGTATGGCACAGCACGCCGCTCTCTATCTGTTACATATTATGTATGTTACAGCACGCCGCTCTCTATCCGTTACATATTATGTATGTTACAGCACGCCGCTCTCTATCCGTTACATATTATGTATGGCACAGCACGCCGCTCTCTATCCGTTACATATTATGTATGGCACAGCACGCCGCTCTCTATCCGTTACATATTATGTATGGCTCAGCACGCCGCTCTCTATCCGTTACATATTATGTATGGCACAGCACGCCGCTCTCTATCCGTTACATATTACGTAAGGCACAGCACGCCGCTCTCTATCCGTTATATACAGTATTATGTATGGCACAGCACGCCGCTCTCTATCCGTTACATATTATGTATGGCTCAGCACGCCGCTCTCTATCCGTTACGTATTACGTGTGGCACAGCACGCCGCTCTCTATCCGTTACGTATTATGTATGGCACAGCACGCCGCTCTCTATCCGTTACATATTATGTATGTTACAGCACGCCGCTCTCTATCCGTTACATATTACG
The DNA here is from genome assembly GCF_040206685.1 of Ascaphus truei. NCBI lineage: Eukaryota > Metazoa > Chordata > Amphibia > Anura > Ascaphidae > Ascaphus > Ascaphus truei. Next base: position 2,683,306 of record NC_134499.1, read on the forward strand.
TATAGCACAGCACGCCGCTCTCTATCCGTTACATATTATGTATGACACAGCACGCCGCTCTCTATCCGTTACATATTATGTATGGCACAGCACGCCGCTCTCTATCCGTTACATATTATGTATGGCACAGCACGCCCCTCTCTATCCATTACATATTATGTATGGCACAGCACGCCGCTCTCTATCCGTTACATATTATGTATGGCACAGCACGCCGCTCTCTATCCGTTACATATTATGTATGGCACAGCACGCCGCTCTCTATCCGTTACATATTATGTATGGCACAGCACGCCCCTCTCTATCCATTACATATTATGTATGGCACAGCACGCCGCTCTTCATCCGTTACATATTACGTATGGCACAGCACGCCGCTCTCTATCCGTTACATATTATGTATGGCACAGCACGCCGCTCTCTATCCGTTACATATTATGTATGGCACAGCACGCCCCTCTCTATCCATTACATATTATGTATGGCACAGCACGCCGCTCTCTATCCGTTACGTATTATGTATGGCACAGCACGCCGCTCTCTATCCGTTACATATTATGTATGGCACAGCACGCCGCTCTCTATCCGTTACATATTATGTATGTTACAGCACGCCGCTCTCTATCCATTACATATTATGTATGGCACAGCACGCCGCTCTCTATCCGTTACATATTATGTATAGCACAGCACGCCGCTTTCTATCCGTTACATATTACGTATGGCACAGCACGCCGCTCTCTATCCGTTACATATTATGTATGGCACAGCACGCCTCTCTCTATCCGTTACATATTATGTATGGCACAGCACGCCGCTCTCTATCCGTTACGTATTATGTATGGCACAGCACGCCGCTCTCTATCCGTTACATATTATGTATGGCACAGCACGCCGCTCTCTATCCGTTACATATTATGTATGGCACAGCACGCCGCTCTCTATCCGTTACATATTATGTATGTTACAGCACGCCGCTCTCTATCCGTTACATATTATGTATGGCACAGCACGCCGCTCTTTATCCGTTACATATTATGTATGGCACAGCACGCCGCTCTCTATCCGTTACATATTATGTATGGCACAGCACGCCGCTCTCTATCCGTTACATATTATGTATGGCACAGCACGCCGCTCTCTATCCGTTACATATTATGTATGGCACAGCACGCCGCTCTCTATCCGTTACATATTATGTATGGCACAGCACGCCGCTCTCTATCCGTTACATATTATGTATGGCACAGCACGCCGCTCTCTATCCGTTACATATTATGTGTGGCACAGCACGCCGCTCTCTATACGTTACATATTATGTATGGCACAGCACGCCGCTCTCTATCCGTTACATATTATGTGTGGCACAGCACGCCTCTCTCTATCCGTTACATATTATGTATGGCACAGCACGCCGCTCTCTATCCGTTACATATTATGTATGGCACAGCACGCCGCTCTCTATCCGTTACATATTATGTGTGGCACAGCACGCCGCTCTCTATACGTTACATATTATGTATGGCACAGCACGCCGCTCTCTATCCGTTACATATTATGTATGGCACAGCACGCCGCTCTCTATCCGTTACGTATTGTGTATGGCACAGCACGCCGCTCTCTATCCGTTACATATTATGTATGGCACAGCACGCCGCTCTCTATCCGTTACATATTATGTATGGCTCAGCACGCCGCTCTCTATCCGTTACATATTATGTCTGGCACAGCACGCCGCTCTCTATCCGTTACATATTATGTATAGCACAGCACGCCGCTCTCTTTCCGTTACGTATTATGTATGGCACAGCACGCCGCTCTCTATCCGTTACATATTATGTATGGCACAGCACGCCGCTCTCTATCCGTTACATATTATGTATGGCACAGCACGCCGCTCTCTATCCGTTACATATTATGTATGTTACAGCACGCCGCTCTCTATCCGTTACATATTATGTATGGCACAGCACGCCGCTCTCTATCCGTTACATATTATGTATGGCACAGCACGCCGCTCTCTATCCGTTACATATTATGTCTGGCACAGCACGCCGCTCTCTATCCGTTACATATTATGTATGTTACAGCACGCCGCTCTCTGTCCGTTACATATTATGTATGGCACAGCACGCCGCTCTCTATCCGTTACATATTACGTATGGCACAGCACGCCGCTTTCTATCCGTTACATATTACGTATGGCACAGCACGCCGCTCTCTATCCGTTACGTATTGTGTATGGCACAGCACGCCGCTCTCTGTCCGTTACATATTATGTATGGCACAGCACGCTGCTCTCTATCCGTTACATATTATGTATGTTACAGCACGCCGCTTTCTATCCGTTACATATTACGTATGGCACAGCACGCCGCTCTCTGTCCGTTACATATTATGTATGGCACAGCACGCCGCTCTCTATACGTTACATATTATGTATGGCACAGCACGCCGCTCTCTATCCGTTACATATTACGTATGGCACAGCACGCCGCTCTCTATCCGTTACATATTATGTATGTTACAGCACGCCGCTCTCTATCCGTTACGTATTGTGTATGGCACAGCACGCCGCTCTCTATCCGTTACATATTATGTATGGCACAGCACGCCGCTCTCTATCCGTTACATATTATGTATGGCTCAGCACGCCGCTCTCTATCCGTTACATATTATGTATGGCACAGCACGCCGCTCTCTATCCGTTACATATTATGTATGGCACAGCACGCCGCTCTCTATCCGTTACATATTATGTATGGCACAGCACGCCGCTCTCTATCCGTTACATATTATGTATGGCACAGCACGCCGCTCTCTATCCGTTACATATTATGTATGGCACAGCACGCCGCTCTCTATCCGTTACATATTATGTCTGGCACAGCACGCCGCTCTCTATCCGTTACATATTATGTATGGCACAGCACGCCGCTCTCTATCCGTTACATATTATGTATGGCACAGCACGCCGCTCTCTATCCGTTACATATTATGTCTGGCACAGCACGCCGCTCTCTATCCGTTACATATTATGTATGTTACAGCACGCCGCTCTCTGTCCGTTACATATTATGTATGTTACAGCACGCCGCTCTCTATCCGTTACATATTATGTATGGCACAGCACGCCGCTCTTTATCCGTTACATATTATGTATGGCACAGCACGCCGCTCTCTATCCGTTACATATTATGTATGGCACAGCACGCCGCTCTCTATCCGTTACATATTATGTATGGCACAGCACGCCGCTCTCTATCCGTTACATATTATGTATGGCACAGCACGCCGCTCTCTATCCGTTACATATTATGTATGGCACAGCACGCCGCTCTCTATCCGTTACATATTATGTATGGCACAGCACGCCGCTCTCTATCCGTTACATATTATGTGTGGCACAGCACGCCGCTCTCTATACGTTACATATTATGTATGGCACAGCACGCCGCTCTCTATCCGTTACATATTATGTGTGGCACAGCACGCCTCTCTCTATCCGTTACATATTATGTATGGCACAGCACGCCGCTCTCTATCCGTTACATATTATGTATGGCACAGCACGCCGCTCTCTATCCGTTACATATTATGTGTGGCACAGCACGCCGCTCTCTATACGTTACATATTATGTATGGCACAGCACGCCGCTCTCTATCCGTTACATATTATGTATGGCACAGCACGCCGCTCTCTATCCGTTACGTATTGTGTATGGCACAGCACGCCGCTCTCTATCCGTTACATATTATGTATGGCACAGCACGCCGCTCTCTATCCGTTACATATTATGTATGGCTCAGCACGCCGCTCTCTATCCGTTACATATTATGTCTGGCACAGCACGCCGCTCTCTATCCGTTACATATTATGTATAGCACAGCACGCCGCTCTCTTTCCGTTACGTATTATGTATGGCACAGCACGCCGCTCTCTATCCGTTACATATTATGTATGGCACAGCACGCCGCTCTCTATCCGTTACATATTATGTATGGCACAGCACGCCGCTCTCTATCCGTAACATATTATGTATGTTACAGCACGCCGCTCTCTATCCGTTACATATTATGTATGGCACAGCACGCCGCTCTCTATCCGTTACATATTATGTATGGCACAGCACGCCGCTCTCTATCCGTTACATATTATGTCTGGCACAGCACGCCGCTCTCTATCCGTTACATATTATGTATGTTACAGCACGCCGCTCTCTGTCCGTTACATATTATGTATGGCACAGCACGCCGCTCTCTATCCGTTACATATTACGTATGGCACAGCACGCCGCTTTCTATCCGTTACATATTACGTATGGCACAGCACGCCGCTCTCTATCCGTTACGTATTGTGTATGGCACAGCACGCCGCTCTCTGTCCGTTACATATTATGTATGGCACAGCACGCTGCTCTCTATCCGTTACATATTATGTATGTTACAGCACGCCGCTTTCTATCCGTTACATATTACGTATGGCACAGCACGCCGCTCTCTGTCCGTTACATATTATGTATGGCACAGCACGCCGCTCTCTATACGTTACATATTATGTATGGCACAGCACGCCGCTCTCTATCCGTTACGTATTGTGTATGGCACAGCACGCCGCTCTCTATCCGTTACATATTATGTATGGCACAGCACGCCGCTCTCTATCCGTTACATATTATGTATGGCTCAGCACGCCGCTCTCTATCCGTTACATATTATGTATGGCACAGCACGCCGCTCTCTATCCGTTACATATTATGTATGGCACAGCACGCCGCTCTCTATCCGTTACATATTATGTATGGCACAGCACGCCGCTCTCTATCCGTTACATATTATGTATGGCACAGCACGCCGCTCTCTATCCGTTACATATTATGTATGGCACAGCACGCCGCTCTCTATCCGTTACATATTATGTCTGGCACAGCACGCCGCTCTCTATCCGTTACATATTATGTATGTTACAGCACGCCGCTCTCTGTCCGTTACATATTATGTATGGCACAGCACGCCGCTCTCTATCCGTTACATATTACGTATGGCACAGCACGCCGCTCTCTATCCGTTACATATTACGTATGGCACAGCACGCCGCTTTCTATCCGTTACATATTACGTATGGCACAGCACGCCGCTCTCTATCCGTTACGTATTGTGTATGGCACAGCACGCCGCTCTCTGTCCGTTACATATTATGTATGGCACAGCACGCCGCTCTCTATCCGTTACATATTACGTATGGCACAGCACGCCGCTTTCTATCCGTTACATATTACGTATGGCACAGCACGCCGCTCTCTATCCGTTACGTATTGTGTATGGCACAGCACGCCGCTCTCTGTCCGTTACATATTATGTATGGCACAGCACGCCGCTCTCTATCCGTTACATATTATGTCTGGCACAGCACGCCGCTCTCTATCCGTTACATATTATGTATGTTACAGCACGCCGCTCTCTATCCGTTACGTATTATGTATGGCACAGCACGCCGCTCTCTATCCGTTACATATTATGTCTGGCACAGCACGCCGCTCTCTATCCGTTACATATTATGTATGGCACAGCACGCCGCTCTCTATCCGTTACATATTATGTATGTTACAGCACGCCGCTCTCTATCCGTTACATATTATGTATGTTACAGCACGCCGCTCTCTATCCGTTACATATTATGTATGGCTCAGCACGCCGCTCTCTATCCGTTACATATTATGTATGTTACAGCACGCCGCTCTCTATCCGTTACGTATTATGTATGGCACAGCACGCCGCTCTCTATCCGTTACATATTATGTATGTTACAGCACGCCGCTCTCTATCCGTTACATATTATGTACGGCACAGCACGCCGCTCTCTATCCGTTACGTATTATGTATGGCACAGCACGCCGCTCTCTATCCGATACATATTATGTATGTTACAGCACGCCGCTCTCTATCCGTTACATATTATGTATGGCACAGCACGCCGCTCTCTATCCGTTACATATTATGTATGGCACAGCACGCCGCTCTCTATCCGTTACGTATTGTGTATGGCACAGCACGCCGCTCTCTATCCGTTACATATTATGTATGGCACAGCACGCCGCTCTCTATCCGTTACGTATTATGTATGGCACAGCACGCCGCTCTCTATCCGTTACATATTATGTATGGCACAGCACGCCGCTCTCTATCCGTTACATATTATGTATGGCACAGCATGCCGCTCTCTATCCGTTACATATTACGTATGGCACAGCACGCCGCTCTCTATCCGTTACATATTACGTATGGCACAGCACGCCGCTCTCTATCCGTTACATATTATGTATGTTACAGCACGCCGCTCTCTATCCGTTACATATTATGTATGGCACAGCACGCCGCTCTCTATCCGTTACATATTATGTATGTCACAGCACGCCGCTCTCTATCCGTTACATATTATGTATGGCACAGCACGCCGCTCTCTATCCGTTACATATTATGTATGGCACAGCACGCCGCTCTCTATCCGTTACATAATATGTATGTTACAGCATGCCGCTCTCTATCCGTTACATATTATGTATGTTACAGCACGCCGCTCTCTATCCGTTACATATTATTTATGGCACAGCACGCCGCTCTCTATCCGTTACATATTATGTATGGCACAGCACGCCGCTCTCTATCCGTTACATATTATGTATGGCTCAGCACGCCGCTCTCTATCCGTTACATATTATGTATGGCACAGCACGCCGTTCTCTATCCGTTACATATTACGTAAGGCACAGCACGCCGCTCTCTATCCGATACATATTATGTATGTTACAGCACGCCGCTCTCTATCCGTTACATATTATGTATGGCACAGCACGCCGCTCTCTATCCGTTACGTATTACGTGTGGCACAGCACGCCGCTCTCTATCCGTTACGTATTATGTATGGCACAGCACGCCGCTCTCTATCCGTTACATATTATGTATGTTACAGCACGCCGCTCTCTATCCGTTACATATTACGTATAGCACAGCACGCCGCTCTCTATCCGTTACATATTATGTATGACACAGCACGCCGCTCTCTATCCGTTACATATTATGTATGGCACAGCACGCCGCTCTCTATCCATTACATATTATGTATGGCACAGCACGCCGCTCTTCATCCGTTACATATTACGTATGGCACAGCACGCCGCTCTCTATCCGTTACATATTATGTATGGCACAGCACGCCGCTCTCTATCCGTTACATATTATGTATGGCACAGCACGCCCCTCTCTATCCATTACATATTATGTATGGCACAGCACGCCGCTCTCTATCCGTTACGTATTATGTATGGCACAGCACGCTGCTCTCTATCCGTTACATATTATGTATGTTACAGCACGCCGCTCTCTATCCATTACATATTATGTATGGCACAGCACGCCGCTTTCTATCCGTTACATATTACGTATGGCACAGCACGCCGCTCTCTATCCGTTACATATTATGTATGGCACAGCACGCCGCTCTCTATCCGTTACATATTATGTATGGCACAGCACGCCGCTCTCTATCCGTTACGTATTATGTATGGCACAGCACGCCGCTCTCTATCCGTTACATATTATGTATGGCACAGCACGCCGCTCTCTATCCGTTACATATTATGTATGGCACAGCACGCCGCTCTCTATCCGTTACATATTATGTATGTTACAGCACGCTGCTCTCTATCCGTTACATATTATGTATGGCACAGCACGCCGCTCTCTATCCGTTACATATTATGTATGGCACAGCACGCCGCTCTCTATCCGTTACATATTATGTATGGCACAGCACGCCGCTCTCTATCCGTTACATATTATGTATGGCACAGCACGCCGCTCTCTATCCATTACATATTATGTATGGCACAGCACGCCGCTCTCTATCCGTTACATATTATGTATGGCACAGCACGCCGCTCTCTATCCGTTACATATTATGTATGCACAGCACGCCGCTCTCTATCCGTTACATATTATGTGTGGCACAGCACGCCTCTCTCTATCCGTTACATATTATGTATGGCACAGCACGCCGCTCTCTATCCGTTACATATTATGTATGGCACAGCACGCCGCTCTCTATCCGTTACATATTATGTGTGGCACAGCACGCCGCTCTCTATACGTTACATATTATGTATGGCACAGCACGCCGCTCTCTATCCGTTACGTATTGTGTATGGCACAGCACGCCGCTCTCTATCCGTTACATATTATGTATGGCACAGCACGCCGCTCTCTATCCGTTACGTATTGTGTATGGCACAGCACGCCGCTCTCTATCCGTTACATATTATGTATGGCACAGCACGCCGCTCTCTATCCGTTACATATTATGTATGGCTCAGCACGCCGCTCTCTATCCGTTACATATTATGTATGGCACAGCACGCCGCTCTCTATCCGTTATATATTATGTATGGCACAGCACGCCGCTCTCTATCCGTTACATATTATGTATGGCACAGCACGCCGCTCTCTATCCGTTACATATTATGTATGTTACAGCACGCCGCTCTCTATCCGTTACATATTATGTATGGCACAGCACGCCGCTCTCTATCCGTTACATATTATGTATGGCACAGCACGCCGCTCTCTATCCGTTACATATTATGTATGTTACAGCACGCCGCTCTCTATCCGTTACATATTATGTATGTTACAGCACGCCGCTCTCTATCCGTTACATATTATGTATGGCTCAGCACGCCGCTCTCTATCCGTTACATATTATGTATGGCACAGCACGCCGCTCTCTATCCGTTACATATTACGTAAGGCACAGCACGCCGCTCTCTATCCGTTATATATTATGTATGGCACAGCACGCCGCTCTCTATCCGTTACATATTATGTATGGCTCAGCACGCCGCTCTCTATCCGTTACGTATTACGTGTGGCACAGCACGCCGCTCTCTATCCGTTACATATTATGTATGTTACAGCACGCCGCTCTCTATCCGTTACGTATTATGTATGGCACAGCACGCCGCTCTCTATCCGTTACATATTATGTATGTTACAGCACGCCGCTCTCTATCCGTTACATATTACGTATAGCACAGCACGCCGCTCTCTATCCGTTACATATTATGTATGACACAGCACGCCGCTTTCTATCCGTTACATATTATGTATGGCACAGCACGCCGCTCTCTATCCATTACATATTATGTATGGCACAGCACGCCGCTCTTCATCCGTTACATATTACGTATGGCACAGCACGCCGCTCTCTATCCGTTACATATTATGTATGGCACAGCACGCCGCTCTCTATCCGTTACATATTATGTATGGCACAGCACGCCCCTCTCTATCCATTACATATTATGTATGGCACAGCACGCCGCTCTCTATCCGTTACGTATTATGTATGGCACAGCACGCCGCTCTCTATCCGTTACATATTATGTATGTTACAGCACGCCGCTCTCTATCCATTACATATTATGTATGGCACAGCACGCCGCTTTCTATCCGTTACATATTACGTATGGCACAGCACGCCGCTCTCTATCCGTTACATATTATGTATGGCACAGCACGCCTCTCTCTATCCGTTACATATTATGTATGGCACAGCACGCCGCTCTCTATCCGTTACGTATTATGTATGGCACAGCACGCCGCTCTCTATCCGTTACATATTATGTATGGCACAGCACGCCGCTCGCTATCCGTTACATATTATGTATGTTACAGCACGCCGCTCTCTATCCGTTACATATTATGTATGGCACAGCACGCCGCTCTCTATCCGTTACATATTATGTATGGCACAGCACGCCGCTCTCTATCCGTTACATATTATGTATGGCACAGCACGCCGCTCTCTATCCGTTACATATTATGTATGGCATAGCACGCCGCTCTCTATCCGTTACATATTATGTATGGCACAGCACGCCGCTCTCTATCCGTTACATATTATGTATGGCACAGCACGCCGCTCTCTATCCGTTACATATTATGTATGGCACAGCACGCCGCTCTCTATCCGTTACATATTATGTGTGGCACAGCACGCCTCTCTCTATCCGTTACATATTATGTATGGCACAGCACGCCGCTCTCTATCCGTTACATATTATGTATGGCACAGCACGCCGCTCTCTATCCGTTACATATTATGTGTGGCACAGCACGCCGCTCTCTATACGTTACATATTATGTATGGCACAGCACGCCGCTCTCTATCCGTTACATATTATGTATGGCACAGCACGCCAGTCTCTATCCGTTACGTATTGTGTATGGCACAGCACGCCGCTCTCTATCCGTTACATATTATGTATGGCACAGCACGCCGCTCTCTATCCGTTACATATTATGTATGGCTCAGCACGCCGCTCTCTATCCGTTACATATTATGTCTGGCACAGCACGCCGCTCTCTATCCGTTACATATTATGTATAGCACAGCACGCCGCTCTCTATCCGTTACATATTATGTATGTCACAGCACGCCGCTCTCTATCCGTTACGTATTAAGTATGGCACAGCACGCCGCTCTCTATCCGTTACATATTATGTATGGCACAGCACGCCGCTCTCTTTCCGTTACGTATTATGCATGGCACAGCACGCCGCTCTCTATCCGTTACATATTATGTATGGCACAGCACGCCGCTCTCTATCCGTTACATATTATGTATGGCACAGCACGCCGCTCTCTTTCCGTTACGTATTATGCATGGCACAGCACGCCGCTCTCTATCCGTTACATATTATGTATGGCACAGCACGCCGCTCTCTTTCCGTTACGTATTATGCATGGCACAGCACGCCGCTCTCTATCCGTTACATATTATGTATGGCACAGCACGCCGCTCTCTATCCGTTACATATTATGTATGGCACAGCACGCCGCTCTCTATCCGTTACATATTATGTATGTTACAGCACGCCGCTCTCTATCCGTTACATATTATGTATGGCACAGCACGCCGCTCTCTATCCGTTACATATTATGTATGGCACAGCACGCCGCTCTCTATCCGTTACATATTATGTATGGCACAGCACGCCGCTCTCTATCCGTTACATATTATGTATGGCACAGCACGCCGCTCTCTATCCGTTACATATTATGTATGGCACAGCACGCCGCTCTCTATCCGTTACATATTATGTATGGCACAGCACGCCGCTCTCTATCCGTTACATATTATGTCTGGCACAGCACGCCGCTCTCTATCCGTTACATATTATGTCTGGCACAGCACGCCGCTCTCTATCCGTTACATATTATGTATGTTACAGCACGCCGCTCTCTGTCCGTTACATATTATGTATGGCACAGCACGCCGCTCTCTATCCGTTACATATTATGTATGGCACAGCACGCCGCTCTCTATCCGTTACATTTTACGTATGGCACAGCACGCCGCTTTCTATCCGTTACATATTACGTATGGCACAGCACGCCGCTCTCTATCCGTTACGTATTGTGTATGGCACAGCACGCCGCTCTCTGTCCGTTACATATTATGTATGGCACAGCACGCCGCTCTCTATCCGTTACATATTATGTATGTTACAGCACGCCGCTCTCTATCCGTTACATATTATGTATGTTACAGCACGCTGCTCTCTATCCGTTACATATTATGTGTGGCACAGCACGCCGCTCTCTATACGTTACATATTATGTATGGCACAGCACGCCGCTCTCTATCCGTTACGTATTGTGTATGGCACAGCACGCCGCTCTCTATCCGTTACATATTATGTATGGCACAGCACGCCGCTCTCTATCCGTTACATATTATGTATGGCACAGCACGCCGCTCTCTATCCGTTACATATTATGTCTGGCACAGCACGCCGCTCTCTATCCGTTACATATTATGTATGTTACAGCACGCCGCTCTCTGTCCGTTACATATTATGTATGGCACAGCACGCCGCTCTCTATCCGTTACATATTATGTATGGCACAGCACGCCGCTCTCTATCCGTTACATATTACGTATGGCACAGCACGCCGCTTTCTATCCGTTACATATTACGTATGGCACAGCACGCCGCTCTCTATCCGTTACGTATTGTGTATGGCACAGCACGCCGCTCTCTGTCCGTTACATATTATGTATGGCACAGCACGCCGCTCTCTATCCGTTACATATTATGTGTGGCACAGCACGCCGCTCTCTATACGTTACATATTATGTATGGCACAGCACGCCGCTCTCTATCCGTTACGTATTGTGTATGGCACAGCACGCCGCTCTCTATACGTTACATATTATGTATGGCACAGCACGCCGCTCTCTATCCGTTACATATTATGTGTGGCACAGCACGCCGCTCTCTATCCGTTACATATTATGTATGGCACAGCACGCCGCTCTTCATCCGTTACATATTATGTATGGCACAGCACGCCGCTCTCTATCCGTTACATATTATGTATGGCACAGCACGCCGCTCTCTATCTGTTACGTATTAAGTATGGCACAGCACGCCGCTCTCTATCCGTTACATATTATGTATGGCACAGCACGACGCTCTCTATCCGTTACATATTATGTATGGCACAGCACGCCGCTCTCTATCCGTTACATATTACGTATGGCACAGCACGACGCTCTCTATCCGTTACATATTATGTATGGCACAGCACGCCGCTCTCTATCCGTTACATATTATGTATGGCACAGCACGCCGCTCTCTATCCGTTACGTATTATGTATGGCACAGCACGCCGCTCTCTATCCGTTACATATTATGTATGGCACAGCACGCCGCTCTCTATCCGTTACGTATTATGTATGGCACAGCACGCCGCTCTCTATCCGTTACATATTATGTATGGCTCAGCACGCCGCTCTCTGTCCGTTACATATTATGTCTGGCTCAGCACGCCGCTCTCTATCCGTTACATATTATGTATGGCACAGCACGCCGCTCTCTATCCGTTACATATTATGTATGGCACAGCACGCCGCTCTCTATCCGTTACGTATTATGTATGGCACAGCACGCCGCTCTCTATCCGTTACATATTATGTATAGCACAGCACGCCGCTCTCTATCCGTTACATATTATGTATGTTACAGCACGCCGCTCTCTATCCGTTACATATTATGTATGGCACAGCACGCCGCTCTCTATCCGTTACATATTATGTATGTTACAGCACGCCGCTCTCTATCCGTTACGTATTATGTATGGCACAGCACGCCGCTCTCTATCCGTTACATATTATGTATGACACAGCACGCCGCTCTCTATCCGTTACATATTATGTATGGCACAGCACGCCGCTCTCTATCCGTTACATATTATGTATGACACAGCACGCCGCTTTCTATCCGTTACATATTATGTATGGCACAGCACGCCGCTCTCTATCCGTTACATATTATGTATGGCACAGCACGCCGCTCTCTATCCGTTACATATTATGTATGGCACAGCACGCCACTCTCTATCCGTTACATATTATGTATGGCACAGCACGCCGCTCTCTATCCGTTACATATTATGTATGGCACAGCACGCCGCTCTCTATCCGTTACATATTATGTATGGCACAGCACGCCGCTCTCTATCCGTTACATATTATGTATGGCACAGCACGCCGCTCTCTATCCGTTACATATTATGTATGGCACAGCACGCCGCTCTCTATCCGTTACATATTATGTATGGCACAGCACGCCGCTCTCTATCCGTTACATATTATGTATGGCACAGCACGCCGCTCTCTATCCGTTACATATTATGTATGGCACAGCACGCCGCTCTCTATCCGTTACATATTATGTATGGCACAGCACGCCGCTCTCTATACGTTACATATTATGTATGGCACAGCACGCCGCTCTCTATCCGTTACGTATTGTGTATGGCACAGCACGCCGCTCTCTATCCGTTACATATTATGTCTGGCACAGCACGCCGCTCTCTATCCGTTACATATTATGTATAGCACAGCACGCCGCTCTCTATTCGTTACATATTATGTATGTCACAGCACGCCGCTCTCTATCCGTTACATATTAAGTATGGCACAGCACGCCGCTCTCTTTCCGTTACGTATTATGTATGGCACAGCACGCCGCTCTCTATCCGATACATATTATGTATGGCACAGCACGCCGCTCTCTATCTGTTACATATTATGTATGGCACAGCACGCCGCTCTCTATCCGTTACATATTATGTATGGCACAGCACGCCGCTCTCTATCTGTTACATATTATGTATGGCACAGCACGACGCTCTCTATCCGTTACATATTATGTATGGCACAGCACGCCGCTCTCTATCCGTTACATATTATGTATGTTACAGCACGCCGCTCTCTATCCGTTACATATTATGTATGGCACAGCACGCCGCTCTCTATCCGTTACATATTATGTATGTTACAGCACGCCGCTCTCTATCCGTTACATAAAATGTATGGCTCAGCACGCCGCTCTCTATCCGTTACATATTATGTATGGCACAGCACGCCGCTCTCTATCCGTTACATATTATGTATGGCACAGCACGCCGCTCTCTATCCGTTACATATTATGTATGTTACAGCACGCCGCTCTCTATCCGTTACATATTATGTATGGCACAGCACGCCGCTCTCTATCCGTTACATATTATGTATGGCACAGCACGCCGCTCTCTATCCGTTACATATTATGTATGGCACAGCATGCCGCTCTCTATCCGTTACATATTATGAATGGCTCAGCACGCCGCTCTCTATCCGTTACATATTATGTATAGCACAGCACGCCGCTCTCTATCCGTTACATATTATGTATGGCACAGCACGCCGCTCTCTATCCGTTACATATTACGTAAGGCACAGCACGCCGCTCTCTATCCGTTATATATTATGTATGGCACAGCACGCCGCTCTCTATCCGTTACATATTATGTATGGCTCAGCACGCCGCTCTCTATCCGTTACATATTATGTATGGCTCAGCACGCCGCTCTCTATCCGTTACGTATTACGTGTGGCACAGCACGCCGCTCTCTATCCGTTACGTATTATGTATGGCACAGCACGCCGCTCTCTATCCGTTACATATTATGTATGTTACAGCACGCCGCTCTCTATCCGTTACATATTATGTATGTTACAGCACGCCACTCTCTATCCGTTACATATTATGTATGGCACAGCACGCCGCTCTCTTTCCGTTACGTATTATGTATGGCACAGCACGCCGCTCTCTATCCGTTACATATTATGTATGGCACAGCACGCCGCTCTCTATCTGTTACATATTATGTATGGCACAGCACGCCGCTCTCTATCCGTTACATATTATGTATGGCACAGCACGCCGCTCTCTATCTGTTACATATTATGTATGGCACAGCACGCCGCTCTCTATCCGTTACATATTATGTATGGCACAGCACGCCGCTCTCTATCCGTTACATATTATGTATGTTACAGCACGCCGCTCTCTATCCGTTACATATTATGTATGGCACAGCACGCCGCTCTCTATCCGTTACATATTATGTATGTTACAGCACGCCGCTCTCTATCCGTTACATATTATGTATGTCACAGCACGCCGCTCTCTATCCGTTACATATTATGTATGGCACAGCACGACGCTCTCTATCCGTTACATATTATGTATGGCACAGCACGCCGCTCTCTATCCGTTACATATTATGTATGTTACAGCACGCCGCTCTCTATCCGTTACATATTATGTATGGCACAGCACGCCGCTCTCTATCCGTTACATATTATGTATGTTACAGCACGCCGCTCTCTATCCGTTACATATTATGTATGGCACAGCACGCCGCTCTCTATCCGTTACATATTATGTATGTTACAGCACGCCGCTCTCTATCCGTTACATATTATGTATGGCACAGCACGCCGCTCTCTATCCGTTACATATTATGTATGGCACAGCACGACGCTCTCTATCCGTTACATATTATGTATGGCACAGCACGCCGCTCTCTATCCGTTACATATTATGTATGTTACAGCACGCCGCTCTCTATCCGTTACATATTATGTATGGCACAGCACGCCACTCTCTATCCGTTACATATTATGTATGGCACAGCACGCCGCTCTCTATCCGTTACATATTATGTATGTTACAGCACGCCGCTCTCTATCCGTTACATATTATGTATGGCACAGCACGCCACTCTCTATCCGTTACATATTATGTATGGCACAGCACGCCGCTCTCTATCCGTTACATATTATGTATGGCACAGCACGCCGCTCTCTATCCGTTACATATTATGTATGTTACAGCACGCCGCTCTCTATCCGTTACATATTATGAATGGCACAGCACGCCGCTCTCTATCCGTTACATATTATGTATGGCACAGCACGCCGCTCTCTATCCGTTACATATTATGTATGGCACAGCATGCCGCTCTCTATCCGTTACATATTATGTATGGCTCAGCACGCCGCTCTCTATCCGTTACATATTATGTATGGCACAGCACGCCGCTCTCTATCCGTTACATATTACGTAAGGCACAGCACGCCGCTCTCTATCCGTTATATATTATGTATGGCACAGCACGCCGCTCTCTATCCGTTACGTATTACGTGTGGCACAGCACGCCGCTCTCTATCCGTTACGTATTATGTATGGCACAGCACGCCGCTCTCTATCCGTTACATATTATGTATGGCACAGCACGCCGCTCTCTATCCGTTACATATTATGTATGGCACAGCACGCCGCTCTCTATCCGTTACATATTATGTATGTTACAGCACGCCGCTCTCTGTCCGTTACATATTATGTATGGCACAGCACGCCGCTCTCTATCCGTTACATATTATGTATGGCACAGCACGCCGCTCTCTATCCGTTACATATTACGTATGGCACAGCACGCCGCTTTCTATCCGTTACATATTACGTATGGCACAGCACGCCGCTTTCTATCCGTTACATATTACGTATGGTACAACACGCCGCTCTCTATCCATTATATATTATGTATGGCACAGCACGCCGCTCTCTATCCGTTACGTATTGTGTATGGCACAGCACGCCGCTCTCTGTCCGTTACATATTATGTATGGCACAGCACGCCGCTCTCTATCCGTTACATATTATGTGTGGCACAGCACGCCACTCTCTATACGTTACATATTATGTATGGCACAGCACGCCGCTCTCTATCCGTTACGTATTGTGTATGGCACAGCACGCCGCTCTCTATCCGTTACATATTATGTATGGCACAGCACGCCGCTCTCTATCCGTTACATATTATGTATGGCACAGCACGCCGCTCTTCATCCGTTACATATTATGTATGGAACAGCACGCCGCTCTCTATCCGTTACATATTATGTATGGCACAGCACGCCGCTCTCTATCCGTTACATATTATGTATGGCACAGCACGCCGCTCTCTATCCGTTACATATTATGTATGTTACAGCACGCCGCTCTCTATCCGTTACATATTATGTATGACACAGCACGCCGCTCTCTATACGTTACATATTACGTATGGCACAGCACGCCGCTCTCTATCCGTTACATATTACGTATGGCACAGCACGCCGCTCTCTATCCGTTACATATTATGTATGTTACAGCACGCCGCTCTCTATCCGTTACATATTACGTATGGCACAGCACGCCGCTCTCTATCCGTTACGTATTATGTATGGCACAGCACGCCGCTCTCTATCCGTTACGTATTATGTATGGCACAGCACGCCGCTCTCTATCCGTTACATATTATGTATGGCACAGCACGCCGCTCTCTATCCGTTACATATTATGTATGTTACAGCACGCCGCTCTCTATCTGTTACGTATTAAGTATGGCACAGCACGATGCTCTCTATCCGTTACATATTATGTATGGCACAGCACGCCGCTCTCTATCCGTTACATATTATGTATGGCACAGCACGCCGCTCTCTATCCGTTACGTATTATGTATGGCACAGCACGCCGCTCTCTATCCGTTACATATTATGTATGGCACAGCACGCCGCTCTCTATCCGTTACGTATTATGTATGGCACAGCACGCCGCTCTCTATCCGTTACATATTATGTATGGCACAGCACGCCGCTCTCTATCCGTTACATATTATGTATGTTACAGCACGCCGCTCTCTATCCGTTACATATTATGTATGACACAGCACGCCGCTCTCTATCCGTTACATATTATGTATGGCACAGCATGCCGCTCTCTATCCGTTACATATTATGTATGGCACAGCACGCCGCTCTCTATCCGTTACATATTATGTATGGCACAGCACGCCGCTCTCTATCCGTTACATATTATGTATGGCACAGCACGCCGCTCTCTATCCGTTATATATTATGTATGTTACAGCACGCCGCTCTCTATCCGTTACATATTACGTATGGCACAGCACGCCGCTCTCTATCCGTTACATATTATGTATGGCACAGCACGCCGCTCTCTATCCGTTACATATTATGTATGGCACAGCACGCCGCTCTCTATCCGTTACATATTATGTATGGCACAGCACGCCGCTCTCTATCCGTTACATATTATGTATGGCACAGCACGCCGCTCTCTATCCGTTACATATTATGTATGGCACAGCACGCCTCTCTCTATCCGTTACATATTATGTATGGCACAGCACGCCGCTCTCTATCCGTTACATATTATGTATGGCACAGCACGCCGCTCTCTATCCGTTACATATTATGTGTGGCACAGCACGCCGCTCTCTATACGTTACATATTATGTATGGCACAGCACGCCGCTCTCTATCCGTTACGTATTGTGTATGGCACAGCACGCCGCTCTCTATCCGTTACATATTATGTATGGCACAGCACGCCGCTCTCTATCCGTTACATATTATGTATGGCTCAGCACGCCGCTCTCTATCCATTACATATTATGTCTGGCACAGCACGCCGCTCTCTATCCGTTACATATTATGTATAGCACAGCACGCCGCTCTCTATCCGTTACATATTATGTATGTCACAGCACGCCGCTCTCTATCCGTTACGTATTAAGTATGGCACAGCACGCCGCTCTCTTTCCGTTACGTATTATGTATGGCACAGCACGCCGCTCTCTATCCGTTACATATTATGTATGGCACAGCACGCCGCTCTCTATCCGTTACATATTATGTATGGCACAGCACGCCGCTCTCTATCCATTACATATTATGTATGGCACAGCACGCCGCTCTCTATCCGTTACATATTATGTATGGCACAGCACGCCGCTCTCTATCCGTTACATATTATGTATGGCACAGCACGCCGCTCTCTATCCGTTACATATTATGTATGGCACAGCACGCCGCTCTCTATCCGTTACATATTATGTATGTTACAGCACGCCGCTCTCTATCCGTTACATATTATGTATGGCACAGCACGCCGCTCTCTATCCGTTAAATATTATGTATGGCACAGCACGCCGCTCTCTATCCGTTACATATTATGTATGTTACAGCACGCCGCTCTCTGTCCGTTACATATTGTGTATGGCACAGCACGCCGCTCTCTATCCGTTACATATTATGTATGTTACAGCACGCCGCTCTCTGTCCGTTACATATTATGTATGGCACAGCACGCCGCTCTCTATCCGTTACATATTATGTATGGCACAGCACGCCGCTCTCTATCCGTTACATATTACGTATGGCACAGCACGCCGCTTTCTATCCGTTACATATTACGTATGGCACAGCACGCCGCTCTCTATACGTTACATATTATGTATGGCACAGCACGCCGCTCTCTATCCATTACGTATTGTGTATGGCACAGCACGCCGCTCTCTATCCGTTACATATTATGTGTGGCACAGCACGCCGCTCTCTATCCGTTACATATTATGTATGGCACAGCACGCCGCTCTCTATCCGTTACATATTATGTATGGCACAGCACGCCGCTCTCTTTCCGTTACGTATTATGTATGGCACAGCACGCCGCTCTCTATCCGTTACGTATTATGTATGGCACAGCACGCCGCTCTCTATCCGTTACATATTATGTATGGCACAGCACGCCGCTCTCTATCCGTTACATATTATGTATGGCACAGCACGCCGCTCTCTATCCGTTACATATTATGTATGGCTCAGCACGCCGCTCTCTATCCGTTACATATTATGTCTGGCACAGCACGCCGCTCTCTATCCGTTACATATTATGTATGGCACAGCACGCCGCTCTCTATCCGTTACATATTATGTCTGGCACAGCACGCCGCTCTCTATCCATTACATATTATGTATGTTACAGCACGCCGCTCTCTATCCGTTACATATTATGTATGGCACAGCACGCCGCTCTCTATCCGTTACATATTACGTATGGCACAGCACGCCGCTCTCTATCCGTTACATATTATGTATGTTACAGCACGCCGCTCTCTATTCGTTACGTATTTTGTATGGCACAGCACGCCGCTCTCTATCCGTTACATATTATGTATGTTACAGCACGCCGCTCTCTATCCGTTACATATTATGTATGTTACAGCACGCCGCTCTCTATACGTTACATATTATGTATGGCACAGCACGCCGCTCTCTATCCGTTACATATTATGTATGGCTCAGCACGCCGCTCTCTATCCGTTACATATTATGTCTGGCACAGCACGCCGCTCTCTATCCGTTACATATTATGTATGGCACAGCACGCCGCTCTCTATCCGTTACGTATTATGTATGGCACAGCACGCCGCTCTCTATCCGTTACATATTATGTATGGCACAGCACGCCGCTCTCTATACGTTACATATTACGTATGGCACAGCACGCCGCTCTCTATCCGTTACATATTACGTATGGCACAGCACGCCGCTCTCTATCCGTTACATATTATGTATGGCACAGCACGCCGCTCTCTATCCGTTACATATTATGTATGGCACAGCACGCCGCTCTCTATCCGTTACATATTATGTATGGCACAGCACGCCGCTCTCTATCCGTTACATATTATGTATGGCACAGCATGCCTCTCTCTATCCGTTACATATTATGTATGGCACAGCACGCCGCTCTCTATCCGTTACATATTATGTATGTTACAGCACGCTGCGTTACATATTATGTATGGCACAGCACGCCTCTCTCTATCCGTTACATATTATGTATGGCACAGCACGCCGCTCTCTATCCGTTACATATTATGTATGGCACAGCACGCCGCTCTCTATCCGTTACATATTATGTATGGCACAGCACGCCTCTCTCTATCCGTTACATATTATGTATGGCACAGCACGCCGCTCTCTATCCGTTACATATTATGTATGTTACAGCACGCTGCGTTACATATTATGTATGGCACAGCACGCCTCTCTCTATCCGTTACATATTATGTATGGCACAGCACGCCTCTCTCTATCCGTTACATATTATGTATGGCACAGCACGCCGCTCTCTATCCGTTACATATTATGTATGTTACAGCACGCCGCTCTCTATCCGTTACATATTATGTATGGCACAGCACGCCGCTCTCTATCCGTTACATATTATGTATGTTACAGCACGCCGCTCTCTATCCGTTACATATTATGTATGGCACAGCACGCCGCTCTCTATCCGTTACATATTATGTATGGCACAGCACGCCGCTCTCTATCCGTTACATATTATGTATGGCACAGCACGCCGCTCTCTATCCGTTACATATTACGTATGGCACAGCACGCCGCTCTCTATCCGTTACATATTATGTATGGCACAGCACGCCGCTCTCTATCCGTTACATATTATGTATGGCACAGCACGCCGCTCTCTATCCGTTACATATTACGTATGACACAGCACGCCGCTCTCTATCCGTTACATATTATGTATGACACAGCACGCCTCTCTCTATCCGTTACATATTATGTATAGCACAGCACGCCGCTCTCTATCCGTTACATATTATGTATGGCACAGCACGCCTCTCTCTATCCGTTACATATTATGTATGTTACAGCACGCCGCTCTCTATCTGTTACATATTATGTATGTTACAGCACGCCGCTCTCTATCCGTTACATATTATGTATGGCACAGCACGCCGCTCTCTATCCGTTACATATTATGTATGGCACAGCACGCCGCTCTCTATCCGTTACATATTATGTATGGCACAGCACGCCGCTCTTTATACGTTACATATTATGTATGGCACAGCACGCCGCTCTCTATCCGTTACATATTATGTATGGCACAGCACGCCGCTCTCTATCCGTTACATATTATGTATGGCACAGCACGCCGCTCTCTATCCGTTACGTATTATGTATGGCACAGCACGCCGCTCTCTATCCGTTACATATTATGTATGGCACAGCACGCCGCTCTCTATCCGTTACATATTATGTATGGCACAGCACGCCGCTCTCTATCCGTTACATATTGTGTATGGCACAGCACGCCGCTCTCTATCCGTTACATATTATGTATGGCACAGCACGCCCTCTCTATCCGTTACATATTACGTATGGCACAGCACGCCGCTCTCTATCCGTTACATATTATGTATGGCACAGCACGCCGCTCTCTATCCGTTACATATTATGTGTGGCACAGCACGCCGCTCTCTATCCGTTACATATTATGTATTTTACAGCACGCCGCTCTCTATCCGTTACGTATTATGTCTGGCACAGCACGCCGCTCTCTATCCGTTACATATTACGTATGGCACAGCACGCCGCTCTCTATCCGTTACATATTATGTATGGCACAGCACGCCGCTCTCTATCCGTTACATATTATGTGTGGCACAGCACGCCGCTCTCTATCCGTTACATATTATGTATTTTACAGCACGCCGCTCTCTATCCGTTACGTATTATGTATGGCACAGCACGCCGCTCTCTATCCGTTACATATTATGTATGTTACAGCACGCCGCTCTCTATCCGTTACATATTATGTATGGCTCAGCACGCCGCTCTCTATCCGTTACATATTATGTCTGGCTCAGCACGCCGCTCTCTATCCGTTACATATTATGTATGTTACAGCACGCCGCTCTCTATCCGTTACGTATTGTGTATGGCACAGCACGCCGCTCTCTATCCGTTACATATTATGTATGGCACAGCACGCCGCTCTCTATCCGTTACGTATTATGTATGGCACAGCACGCCGCTCTCTATCCGTTACATATTATGTCTGGCACAGCACGCCGCTCTCTATCCGTTACATATTATGTATGTTACAGCACGCCGCTCTCTATCCGTTACATATTATGTATGGCACAGCACGCCGCTCTCTATCCGTTACATATTATGTATGGCACAGCACGCCGCTCTCTATCCGTTACATATTATGTATGGCACAGCACGCCGCTCTCTATCCGTTACATATTATGTATGGCAGAGCACGCCGCTCTCTTACTGTTACGTATTGTGTATGGCACAGCACGCCGCTCTCTATCCGTTACATATTATGTATGGCACAGCACTCCGCTCTCTATCCGTTACATATTATGTATGTTACAGCACGCCGCTCTCTATCCGTTACATATTATGTATGGCACAGCACGCCGCTCTCTATCCGTTACATATTATGTATGGCACAGCACGCCGCTCTCTTTCCGTTACGTATTATGTATGGCACAGCACGCCGCTCTCTATCCGTTACGTATTATGTATGGCACAGCACGCCGCTCTCTATCCGTTACATATTATGTATGGCACAGCACGCCGCTCTCTATCCGTTACATATTATGTATGGCACAGCACGCCGCTCTCTATCCGTTACATATTATGTATGGCTCAGCACGCCGCTCTCTATCCGTTACATATTATGTCTGGCACAGCACGCCGCTCTCTATCCGTTACATATTATGTATGGCACAGCACGCCGCTCTCTATCCGTTACATATTATGTCTGGCACAGCACGCCGCTCTCTATCCGTTACATATTATGTATGTTACAGCACGCCGCTCTCTATCCGTTACATATTATGTATGGCACAGCACGCCGCTCTCTATCCGTTACATATTACGTATGGCACAGCACGCCGCTCTCTATCCGTTACATATTATGTATGTTACAGCACGCCGCTCTCTATCCGTTACGTATTTTGTATGGCACAGCACGCCGCTCTCTATCCGTTACATATTATGTATGTTACAGCACGCCGCTCTCTATACGTTACATATTATGTATGGCACAGCACGCCGCTCTCTATCCGTTACATATTATGTATGGCTCAGCACGCCGCTCTCTATCCGTTACATATTATGTCTGGCACAGCACGCCGCTCTCTATCCGTTACATATTATGTATGGCACAGCACGCCGCTCTCTATCCGTTACGTATTATGTATGGCACAGCACGCCGCTCTCTATACGTTACATATTACGTATGGCACAGCACGCCGCTCTCTATCCGTTACATATTACGTATGGCACAGCACGCCGCTCTCTATCCGTTACATATTATGTATGGCACAGCACGCCGCTCTCTATCCGTTACATATTATGTATGGCACAGCACGCCGCTCTCTATCCGTTACATATTATGTATGGCACAGCACGCCGCTCTCTATCCGTTACATATTATGTATGGCACAGCACGCCACTCTCTATACGTTACATATTATGTATGGCACAGCATGCCTCTCTCTATCCGTTACATATTATGTATGGCACAGCACGCCGCTCTCTATCCGTTACATATTATGTATGTTACAGCACGCTGCGTTACATATTATGTATGGCACAGCACGCCTCTCTCTATCCGTTACATATTATGTATGGCACAGCACGCCGCTCTCTATCCGTTATATATTATGTATGGCACAGCACGCCGCTCTCTATCCGTTACATATTATGTATGGCACAGCACGCCTCTCTCTATCCGTTACATATTATGTATGGCACAGCACGCCGCTCTCTATCCGTTACATATTATGTATGTTACAGCACGCTGCGTTACATATTATGTATGGCACAGCACGCCTCTCTCTATCCGTTACATATTATGTATGGCACAGCACGCCTCTCTCTATCCGTTACATATTATGTATGGCACAGCACGCCGCTCTCTATCCGTTACATATTATGTATGTTACAGCACGCCGCTCTCTATCCGTTACATATTATGTATGGCACAGCACGCCGCTCTCTATCCGTTACATATTATGTATGGCACAGCACGCCGCTCTCTATCCGTTACATATTATGTATGGCACAGCACGCCGCTCTCTATCCGTTACATATTACGTATGGCACAGCACGCCGCTCTCTATCCGTTACATATTATCTATGGCACAGCACGCCGCTCTCTATCCGTTACATATTATGTATGGCACAGCACGCCGCTCTCTATCCGTTACATATTACGTATGACACAGCACGCCGCTCTCTATCCGTTACATATTATGTATGACACAGCACGCCTCTCTCTATCCGTTACATATTATGTATGGCACAGCACGCCGCTCTCTATCCGTTACATATTATGTATGGCACAGCACGCCTCTCTCTATCCGTTACATATTATGTATGTTACAGCACGCCGCTCTCTATCCGTTACATATTATGTATGTTACAGCACGCCGCTCTCTATCCGTTACATATTATGTATGGCACAGCACGCCGCTCTCTATCCGTTACATATTATGTATGGCACAGCACGCCGCTCTCTATCCGTTACATATTATGTATGGCACAGCACGCCGCTCTCTATCCGTTACATATTGTGTATGGCACAGCACGCCGCTCTCTATCCGTTACATATTATGTATGGCACAGCACGCCGCTCTCTATCCGTTACATATTACGTATGGCACAGCACGCCGCTCTCTATCCGTTACATATTACGTATGGCACAGCACGCCGCTCTCTATCCGTTACATATTATGTATGGCACAGCACGCCGCTCTCTATCCGTTACATATTATGTGTGGCACAGCACGCCGCTCTCTATCCGTTACATATTATGTATTTTACAGCACGCCGCTCTCTATCCGTTACGTATTATGTATGGCACAGCACGCCGCTCTCTATCCGTTACATATTATGTATGTTACAGCACGCCGCTCTCTATCCGTTACATATTATGTATGGCTCAGCACGCCGCTCTCTATCCGTTACATATTATGTCTGGCTCAGCACGCCGCTCTCTATCCGTTACATATTATGTATGTTACAGCACGCCGCTCTCTATCCGTTACATATTATGTATGGCACAGCACGCCGCTCTCTATCCGTTACGTATTATGTATGGCACAGCACGCCGCTCTCTATCCGTTACATATTATGTCTGGCACAGCACGCCGCTCTCTATCCGTTACATATTATGTATGTTACAGCACGCCGCTCTCTATCCGTTACATATTATGTATGGCACAGCACGCCGCTCTCTATCCGTTACATATTATGTATGGCACAGCACGCCGCTCTCTATCCGTTACATATTATGTATGGCACAGCACGCCGCTCTCTATCCGTTACATATTATGTATGGCACAGCACGCCGCTCTCTATCCGTTACATATTATGTATGGCTCAGCACGCCGCTCTCTATCCGTTACATATTATGTATGTTACAGCACGCCGCTCTCTATCCGTTACATATTATGTATGTTACAGCACGCCGCTCTCTATCCGTTACATATTATGTATGGCACAGCACGCCGCTCTCTATCTGTTACATATTATGTATGGCACAGCACGCCGCTCTCTATCCGTTACGTATTATGTATGTCACAGCACGCCGCTCTCTATCCGTTACATATTATGTATGGCACAGCACGCCGCTCTCTATCCGTTACATATTATGTATGGCACAGCACGCCGCTCTCTATCCGTTACATATTATGTATGTTACAGCACGCCGCTCTCTATCCGTTACGTATTATGTATGGCACAGCACGCCGCTCTCTATTCGTTACGTATTATGTATGTCACAGCACGCCGCTCTCTATCCGTTACGTATTATGTATGGCACAGCACGCCGCTCTCTATCCGTTACATATTATGTATGGCACAGCACGCCGCTCTCTATCCGTTACATATTATGTATGGCACAGCACGCCGCTCTCTATCCGTTACATATTATGTATGGCACAGCACGCCGCTCTCTATCCGTTACATATTACGTATGGCACAGCACGCCGCTCTCTATCCGTTACATATTATGTATAGCACAGCACGCCGCTCTCTATCCGTTACATATTATGTATGGCACAGCACGCCGCTCTCTATCCGTTACATATTATGTATGGCACAGCACGCCGCTCTCTATCCGTTACATATTATGTATGTTACAGCACGCCGCTCTCTATCCGTTACATATTATGTATGGCACAGCACGCCGCTCTCTATCCGTTACATATTATGTATGGCACAGCACGCCGCTCTCTATCCGTTACATATTATGTATGTTACAGCACGCCGCTCTCTATCCGTTACATATTATGTATGGCACAGCACGCCGCTCTCTATCCGTTACATATTATGTATGGCACAGCACGCCGCTCTCTATCCGTTACATATTATGTATAGCACAGCACGCCGCTCTCTGTCCGTTACATATTATGTATGGCACAGCACGCCGCTCTCTATCCGTTACATATTATGTATGGCACAGCACGCCGCTCTCTATCCGTTACATATTATGTATGTTACAGCACGCCGCTCTCTATCCGTTACATATTATGTATGGCTCAGCACGCCGCTCTCTATCCGTTACATATTATGTATAGCACAGCACGCCGCTCTCTGTCCGTTACATATTATGTATGGCACAGCACGCCGCTCTCTATCCGTTACATATTATGTATGGCACAGCACGCCGCTCTCTATCCGTTACATATTATGTATGGCACAGCACGCCGCTCTCTATCCGTTACATATTATGTATGGCACAGCACGCCGCTCTCTATCCGTTACATATTATGTATGGCACAGCACGCCGCTCTCTATCCGTTACATATTATGTATGGCACAGCACGCCGCTCTCTATCCGTTACATATTATGTATGGCACAGCACGCCGCTCTCTATCCGTTACATATTATGTATGGCACAGCACGCCGCTCTCTATCCGTTACATATTACGTATGGCACAGCACGCCGCTCTCTATCCGTTACATATTACGTATGGCACAGCACGCCGCTCTCTATCCGTTACATATTATGTATGGCACAGCACGCCGCTCTCTATCCGTTACATATTATGTATGGCACAGCACGCCGCTCTCTATCCGTTACATATTATGTATGGCACAGCACGCCGCTCTCTATCCGTTACATATTACGTATGGCACAGCACGCCGCTCTCTATCCGTTACATATTATGTATGGCACAGCACGCCGCTCTCTATCCGTTACATATTATGTATGTCACAGCACGCCGCTCTCTATCCGTTACGTATTATGTATGGCACAGCACGCCGCTCTCTATCCGTTACATATTATGTATGTTACAGCACGCCGCTCTCTATCCGTTACATATTATGTATGTTACAGCACGCCGCTCTCTATCCGTTACATATTATGTATGTTACAGCACGCCGCTCTCTATCCGTTACATATTATGTATGTTACAGCACGCCGCTCTCTATCCGTTACATATTATGTCTGGCACAGCACGCCGCTCTCTATCCGTTACATATTATGTATGGCACAGCACGCCGCTTTCTATCCGTTACATATTATGTATGTTACAGCACGCCGCTCTCTATCCGTTACATATTATGTATGGCACAGCACGCCGCTCTCTATCCGTTACATATTATGTATGGCTCAGCACGCCGCTCTCTATCCGTTACGTATTATGTATGGCACAGCACGCCGCTCTCTATCCGTTACATATTATGTATGTTACAGCACGCCGCTCTCTATCCGTTACATATTATGTATGTTACAGCACGCCGCTCTCTATCCGTTACATATTATGTATGTTACAGCACGCCGCTCTCTATCCGTTACATATTATGTATGTTACAGCACGCCGCTCTCTATCCGTTACATATTATGTATGGCACAGCACGCCGCTCTCTATCCGTTACATATTATGTATGGCACAGCACGCCGCTCTCTATCCGTTACATATTATGTATGGCACAGCACGCTGCTCTCTATCCGTTACATATTATGTATGTTACAGCACGCCGCTCTCTATCCGTTACATATTATGTATGGCACAGCACGCCGCTCTCTATCCGTTACATATTATGTATGTTACAGCACGCCGCTCTCTATCCGTTACATATTATGTATGTTACAGCACGCCGCTCTCTATCCGTTACATATTATGTATGTTACAACACGCCGCTCTCTATCCGTTACATATTATGTATGTTACAGCACGCCGCTCTCTATCCGTTACATATTATGTATGGCACAGCACGCCGCTCTCTATCCGTTACATATTATGTATGTTACAGCACGCCGCTCTCTATCCGTTACATATTATGTATGTTACAGCACGCCGCACTCTATCCGTTACATATTATGTATGTTACAGCACGCCGCTCTCTATCCGTTACATATTATGTATGGCACAGCACGCCGCTCTCTATCCGTTACATATTATGTATGTTACAGCACGCCGCTCTCTATCCGTTACATATTATGTATGGCACAGCACGCCGCTCTCTATCCGTTACATATTATGTCTGGCACAGCACGCCGCTCTCTATCCGTTACATATTATGTATGGCACAGCACGCCGCTCTCTATCCGTTACATATTATGTATGTTACAGCACGCCGCTCTCTATCCGTTACATATTATGTATGGCACAGCACGCCGCTCTCTATCCGTTACATATTATGTATGGCACAGCACGCCGCTCTCTATCCGTTACATATTATGTATGGCACAGCACGCCGCTCTCTATCCGTTACATATTATGTATGTTACAGCACGCCTCTCTCTATCCGTTACATATTATGTATGGCACAGCACGCCGCTCTCTATCCGTTACATATTATGTATGGCACAGCACGCCGCTCTCTATCCGTTACATATTATGTATGGCACAGCACGCCGCTCTCTATCCGTTACATATTATGTATTTTACAGCACGCCGCTCTCTATCCGTTACATATTATGTATGGCACAGCACGCCGCTCTCTATCCGTTACATATTATGTATGGCACAGCACGCCGCTCTCTATCCGTTACGTATTATGTATGGCACAGCACGCCGCTCTCTATCCGTTACATATTATGTATGTTAGAGAACGCCGCTCTCTATCCGTTACATATTATGTATGGCACAGCACGCCGCTCTCTATCCGTTACATATTATGTATGGCACAGCACGCCGCTCTCTATCCGTTACGTATTATGTCTGGCACAGCACGCCGCTCTCTATCCTTTACATATTATGTATGTTACAGCACGCCGCTCTCTATCCGTTACATATTATGTATGGCTCAGCACGCCGCTCTCTATCCGTTACATATTATGTATGGCTCAGCACGCCGCTCTCTATCCGTTACATATTATGTATGACACAGCACGCCGCTCTCTATCCGTTACGTATTATGTATGGCACAGCACGCCGCTCTCTATCCGTTACATATTATGTATGGCACAGCACGCCGCTCTCTATCCGTTACGTATTATGTATGGCACAGCACGCCGCTCTCTATCCGTTACGTATTATGTATGGCACAGCACGCCGCTCTCTATCCGTTACATATTATGTATGGCACAGCACGCCGCTCTCTATCCGTTACATATTATGTATGGCACAGCACGCCGCTCTCTATCCGTTACGTATTATGTATGGCACAGCACGCCGCTCTCTATCCGTTACGTATTATGTATGGCACAGCACGCCGCTCTCTATCCGTTACGTATTATGTATGGCACAGCACGCCGCTCTCTATCCGTTACGTATTATGTATGGCACAGCACGCCGCTCTCTATCCGTTACATATTATGTATGGCACAGCACGCCGCTCTCTATCCGTTACATATTATGTATGGCACAGCACGCCGCTCTCTATCCGTTACGTATTATGTATGGCACAGCACGCCGCTCTCTATCCGTTACATATTATGTATGGCACAGCACGCCGCTCTCTATCCGTTACGTATTATGTATGGCACAGCACGCCGCTCTCTATCCGTTACATATTATGTATGGCACAGCACGCCGCTCTCTATCCGTTACATATTATGTATGGCACAGCACGCCGCTCTCTATCCGTTACATATTATGTATGGCACAGCACGCCGCTCTCTATCCGTTACATATTATGTATGTTACAGCACGCCGCTCTCTATCCGTTACATATTATGTATGGCACAGCACGCCGCTCTCTATCCGTTACGTATTATGTATGGCACAGCACGCCGCTCTCTATCCGTTACGTATTATGTATGGCACAGCACGCCGCTCTCTATCCGTTACATATTATGTATGTTACAGCACGCCGCTCTCTATCCGTTACATATTATGTATGGCTCAGCACGCCGCTCTCTATCCGTTACATATTATGTATGGCACAGCACGCCGCTCTCTATCCGTTACATATTATGTATGGCACAGCACGCCGCTCTCTATCCGTTACATATTATGTCTGGCACAGCACGCCGCTCTCTATCCGTTACATATTATGTATGTTACAGCACGCCGCTCTCTATCCGTTACGTATTATGTATGGCACAGCACGCCGCTCTCTATCCGTTACATATTATGTATGTTACAGCACGCCGCTCTCTATCCGTTACGTATTATGTATGGCACAGCACGCCGCTCTCTATCCGTTACATATTATGTATGGCACAGCACGCCGCTCTCTATCCGTTACATATTATGTATGTTACAGCACGCCGCTCTCTATCCGTTACGTATTATGTATGGCACAGCACGCCGCTCTCTATCCGTTACATATTATGTATGGCACAGCACGCCGCTCTCTATCCGTTACATATTATGTATGACACAGCACGCCGCTCTCTATCCGTTACGTATTATGTATGGCACAGCACGCCGCTCTCTATCCGTTACATATTATGTATGGCACAGCACGCCGCTCTCTATCCGTTACATATTATGTATGTTACAGCACGCCGCTCTCTATCCGTTACGTATTATGTATGGCACAGCACGCCGCTCTCTATCCGTTACGTATTATGTATGGCACAGCACGCCGCTCTCTATCCGTTACGTATTATGTATGGCACAGCACGCCGCTCTCTATCCGTTACATATTATGTATGGCACAGCACGCCGCTCTCTATCCGTTACATATTATGTATGTTACAGCACGCCGCTCTCTATCCGTTACATATTATGTATGGCACAGCACGCCGCTCTCTATCCGTTACATATTATGTATGTTACAGCACGCCGCTCTCTATCCGTTACATATTATGTATGTTACAGCACGCCGCTCTCTATCCGTTACATATTATGTATGGCACAGCACGCCGCTCTCTATCCGTTACATATTATGTATGGCACAGCACGCCGCTCTCTATCCGTTACGTATTATGTATGGCACAGCACGCCGCTCTCTATCCGTTACGTATTATGTATGGCACAGCACGCCGCTCTCTATCCGTTACATATTATGTATGTTACAGCACGCCGCTCTCTATCCGTTACATATTATGTATGGCTCAGCACGCCGCTCTCTATCCGTTACATATTATGTATGGCACAGCACGCCGCTCTCTATCCGTTACATATTATGTATGGCACAGCACGCCGCTCTCTATCCGTTACATATTATGTCTGGCACAGCACGCCGCTCTCTATCCGTTACATATTATGTATGTTACAGCACGCCGCTCTCTATCCGTTACGTATTATGTATGGCACAGCACGCCGCTCTCTATCCGTTACATATTATGTATGTTACAGCACGCCGCTCTCTATCCGTTACGTATTATGTATGGCACAGCACGCCGCTCTCTATCCGTTACATATTATGTATGGCACAGCACGCCGCTCTCTATCCGTTACATATTATGTATGTTACAGCACGCCGCTCTCTATCCGTTACGTATTATGTATGGCACAGCACGCCGCTCTCTATCCGTTACATATTATGTATGGCACAGCACGCCGCTCTCTATCCGTTACATATTATGTATGACACAGCACGCCGCTCTCTATCCGTTACGTATTATGTATGGCACAGCACGCCGCTCTCTATCCGTTACATATTATGTATGGCACAGCACGCCGCTCTCTATCCGTTACATATTATGTATGTTACAGCACGCCGCTCTCTATCCGTTACGTATTATGTATGGCACAGCACGCCGCTCTCTATCCGTTACGTATTATGTATGGCACAGCACGCCGCTCTCTATCCGTTACGTATTATGTATGGCACAGCACGCCGCTCTCTATCCGTTACATATTATGTATGGCACAGCACGCCGCTCTCTATCCGTTACATATTATGTATGTTACAGCACGCCGCTCTCTATCCGTTACATATTATGTATGGCACAGCACGCCGCTCTCTATCCGTTACATATTATGTATGTTACAGCACGCCGCTCTCTATCCGTTACATATTATGTATGTTACAGCACGCCGCTCTCTATCCGTTACATATTATGTATGTTACAGCACGCCGCTCTCTATCCGTTACATATTATGTATGGCACAGCACGCCGCTCTCTATCCGTTACATATTATGTATTTTACAGCACGCCGCTCTCTATCCGTTACATATTATGTATGGCACAGCACGCCGCTCTCTATCCGTTACATATTATGTATGTTACAGCACGCCGCTCTCTATCCGTTACATATTATGTATGGCACAGCACGCCGCTCTCTATCCGTTACATATTATGTATTTTACAGCACGCCGCTCTCTATCCGTTACATATTATGTATGGCACAGCACGCCGCTCTCTATCCGTTACATATTATGTATGGCACAGCATGCCGCTCTCTATCCGTTACATATTATGTATGTTACAGCACGCCGCTCTCTATCCGTTACATATTATGTATGGCTCAGCACGCCGCTCTCTATCCGTTACATATTATGTATGGCACAGCACGCCGCACTCTATCCGTTACATATTATGTATGTTACAGCACGCCGCTCTCTATCCGTTACATATTATGTATGTTACAGCACGCCGCTCTCTATCCGTTACATATTATGTCTGGCACAGCACGCCGCTCTCTATCCGTTACATATTATGTATGGCACAGCACGCCGCTCTCTATCCGTTACATATTATGTATTTTAAAGCACGCCGCTCTCTATCCGTTACATATTATGTATGGCACAGCACGCCGCTCTCTATCCGTTACATATTATGTATGGCACAGCACGCCGCTCTCTATCCGTTACATATTATGTATGGCACAGCACGCCGCTCTCTATCCGTTACATATTATGTATGGCACAGCACGCCGCTCTCTATCCGTTACGTATTATGTATGGCACAGCACGCCGCTCTCTATCCGTTACATATTATGTATGTTACAGCACGCCGCTCTCTATCCGTTACATATTATGTATGTTACAGCACGCGGCTCTCTATCCGTTACATATTATGTATGGCACAGCACGTCGCTCTCTATACGTTACATATTATGTGTGGCACAGCACGCCGCTCTCTATCCGTTACATATTATGTATGGCACAGCACGCCGCTCTCTATCCGTTACGTATTATGTCTGGCAGAGCACGCCGCTCTCTATCCGTTACATATTATGTATGGCACAGCACGCCGCTCTCTATCCGTTACATATTATGTATGGCACAGCACGCCGCTCTCTATCCGTTACATATTATGTATGGCACAGCACGCCGCTCTCTATCCGTTACGTATTATGTCTGGCAGAGCACGCCGCTCTCTATCCGTTACATATTATGTATGGCACAGCACGCCGCTCTCTATCCGTTACATATTATGTATGACACAGCACGCCGCTCTCTATCCGTTACGTATTATGTATGGCACAGCACGCCGCTCTCTATCCGTTACGTATTATGTATGGCACAGCACGCCGCTCTCTATCCGTTACGTATTATGTATGGCACAGCACGCCGCTCTCTATCCGTTACGTATTATGTATGGCACAGCACGCCGCTCTCTATCCGTTACATATTATGTATGGCACAGCACGCCGCTCTCTATCCGTTACATATTATGTATGTTACAGCACGCCGCTCTCTATCCGTTACATATTATGTATGGCTCAGCACGCCGCTCTCTATCCGTTACATATTATGTATGGCACAGCACGCCGCTCTCTATCCGTTACATATTATGTATGGCACAGCACGCCGCTCTCTATCCGTTACATATTATGTCTGGCACAGCACGCCGCTCTCTATCCGTTACATATTATGTATGTTACAGCACGCCGCTCTCTATCCGTTACGTATTATGTATGGCACAGCACGCCGCTCTCTATCCGTTACATATTATGTCTGGCACAGCACGCCGCTCTCTATCCGTTACGTATTATGTATGGCACAGCACGCCGCTCTCTATCCGTTACATATTATGTATGGCTCAGCACGCCGCTCTCTATCCGTTACATATTATGTATGGCACAGCACGCCGCTCTCTATCCGTTACATATTATGTCTGGCACAGCACGCCGCTCTCTATCCGTTACGTATTATGTATGGCACAGCACGCCGCTCTCTATCCGTTACATATTATGTATGGCTCAGCACGCCGCTCTCTATCCGTTACATATTATGTATGACACAGCACGCCGCTCTCTATCCGTTACGTATTATGTATGGCACAGCACGCCGCTCTCTATCCGTTACATATTATGTATGTTACAGCACGCCGCTCAATATCCGTTACATATTATGTATGTTACAGCACGCCGCTCTCTATCCGTTACATATTACGTATGTTACAGCACGCCGCTCAATATCCGTTACATATTATGTATGTTACAGCACGCCGCTCTCTATCCGTTACATATTATGTATGTTTCAGCACGGCGCTCTCTATCCGTTACATATTATGTATGTTTCAGCACGCCGCTCTCTATCCGTTACATATTATGTATGGCACAGCACGCCGCTCTCTATCCGTTACATATTATATGGCACAGCACGCCGCTCTCTATCCGTTACGTATTATGTATGTTACAGCACGCCGCTCTCTATCCGTTGCATATTATGTATGTTTCAGCACGCCGCTCTCTATCCGTTACATATTATGTATGGCACAGCACGCCGCTCTCTATCCGTTACATATTATATGGCACAGCACGCCGCTCTCTATCCGTTGCATATTATGTATGGCACAGCACGCCGCTCTCTATCCGTTACATATTATGTATGGCACAGCACGCCGCTCTCTATCCGTTACATATTATGTATGACACAGCACGCCGCTCTCTATCCGTTACATATTATGTATGGCACAGCACGCCGCTCTCTATCCGTTACATATTATGTATGGCACAGCACGCCGCTCTCTATCCGTTACATATTATGTATGGCACAGCACGCCGCTCTCTATCCATTACATATTATGTATGGCACAGCACGCCGCTCTCTATCCGTTACATATTATGTATGGCACAGCACGCCGCTCTCTATCCGTTACATATTATGTATGGCACAGCACGCCTCTCTCTATCCGTTACATATTATGTATGGCACAGCACGCCGCTCTCTATCCGTTACATATTATGTATGTTACAGCACGCCGCTCTCTATCCGTTACGTATTATGTATGGCACAGCACGCCGCTCTCTATCCGTTACATATTACGTATGGCACAGCACGCCGCTCTCTATCCGTTACATATTACGTATGGCACAGCACGCCGCTCTCTATCCGTTACATATTACGTATGGCACAGCACGCCGCTCTCTATCCGTTACATATTACGTATGGCACAGCACGCCGCTCTCTATCCGTTACATATTATGTATGGCACAGCACGCCGCTCTCTATCCGTTACATATTATGTATGGCACAGCACGCCGCTCTCTATCCGTTACATATTATGTATGTTACAGCACGCCGCTCTCTATCCGTTACGTATTATGTATGGCACAGCACGCCGCTCTCTATCCGTTACATATTACGTATGGCACAGCACGCCGCTCTCTATCCGTTACATATTACGTATGGCACAGCACGCCGCTCTCTATCCGTTACGTATTATGTATGGCACAGCACGCCGCTCTCTATCCGTTACATATTATGTATGTTACAGCACGCCGCTCTCTATCCGTTACATATTACGTATGGCACAGCACGCCGCTCTCTATCCGTTACATATTATGTATGTTACAGCACGCCGCTCTCTATCCGTTACATATTATGTATGTTACAGCACGCCGCTCTCTATCCGTTACATATTATGTATGGCACAGCACGCCGCTCTCTATCCGTTACATATTATGTATGGCACAGCACGCCGCTCTCTATCCGTTACATATTACGTATGTTACAGCACGCCGCTCTCTATCCGTTACATATTATGTATGGCACAGCACGCCGCTCTCTATCCGTTACATATTACGTATGGCACAGCACGCCGCTCTCTATCCGTTACATATTATGTATGGCACAGCACGCCGCTCTCTATCCGTTACATATTATGTATGGCACAGCACGCCGCTCTCTATCCGTTACATATTATGTATGGCACAGCACGCCGCTCTCTATCCGTTACATATTATGTATGGCACAGCATGCCGCTCTCTATCCTTTACATATTATGTATGGCACAGCATGCCGCTCTCTATCCGTTACATATTATGTATGGCACAGCACGCCGCTCTCTATCCGTTACATATTATGTATGGCACAGCACGCCGCTCTCTATCCGTTACATATTATGTATGGCACAGCACGCCGCTCTCTATCCGTTACATATTATGTATGGCACAGCACGCCGCTCTCTATCCGTTACATATTACGTATGGCACAGCACGCCGCTCTCTATCCGTT
The DNA here is from genome assembly GCF_040206685.1 of Ascaphus truei. Taxonomy (NCBI): domain Eukaryota; kingdom Metazoa; phylum Chordata; class Amphibia; order Anura; family Ascaphidae; genus Ascaphus; species Ascaphus truei. The sequence goes on from NC_134499.1 coordinate 2,721,214, forward strand.
ACATATTATGTATGTCACAGCACGCCGCTCTCTATCCGTTACATATTATGTATGGCACAGCACGCCGCTCTCTATCCGTTACATATTATGTATGGCACAGCACGCCGCTCTCTATCCGTTACATATTATGTATGGCACAGCACGCCGCTCTCTATCCGTTACATATTATGTATGGCACAGCACGCCGCTCTCTATCCGTTACATATTATGTATGGCACAGCACGCCGCTCTCTATCCGTTACATATTATGTATGTTACAGCACGCCGCTCTCTATCCGTTACATATTATGTATGGCACAGCACGCCGCTCTCTATCCGTTACATATTATGTATGGCTCAGCACGCCGCTCTCTATCCGTTACATATTATGTATGTTACAGCACGCCGCTCTCTATCCGTTACATATTATGTATGTTACAGCACGCCGCTCTCTATCCGTTACATATTATGTATGTTACAGCACGCCGCTCTCTATCCGTTACATATTATGTATGGCACAGCACGCCGCTCTCTATCCGTTACATATTATGTATGGCACAGCACGCCGCTCTCTATCCGTTACATATTACGTATGGCACAGCACGCCGCTCTCTATCCGTTACATATTATGTATGGCACAGCACGCCGCTCTCTATCCGTTACATATTATGTATGGCACAGCACGCCGCTCTCTATCCGTTACATATTATGTATGGCACAGCACGCCGCTCTCTATCCGTTATATATTATGTGTGGCACAGCACGCCGCTCTCTATCCGTTACATATTATGTATGGCACAGCACGCCGCTCTCTATCCGTTACGTATTATGTATGGCACAGCACGCCGCTCTCTATCCGTTACATATTATGTATGGCACAGCACGCCGCTCTCTATCCGTTACATATTATGTATGGCACAGCACGCCGCTCTCTATCCGTTACATATTACGTATGGCACAGCACGCCGCTCTCTATCCGTTACGTATTATGTATGGCACAGCACGCCGCTCTCTATCCGTTACATATTATGTATGGCAAAGCACGCCGCTCTCTATCCGTTACATATTATGTGTGGCACAGCACGCCGCTCTCTATCCGTTACGTATTATGTATGGCACAGCACGCCGCTCTCTATCCGTTACATATTATGTATGGCACAGCACGCCGCTCTCTATCCGTTACATATTATGTATGGCACAGCACGCCTCTCTCTATCCGTTACATATTATGTATGGCACAGCACGCCGCTCTTTATCCGTTACATATTATGTATGGCACAGCACGCCGCTCTCTATCCGTTACATATTATGTATGGCACAGCACGCCGCTCTCTATCCGTTACATATTATGTATGTTACAGCACGCCGCTCTCTATCCGTTACATATTACGTATGGCACAGCACGCCGCTCTCTATCCGTTACATATTATGTATGTTACAGCACGCCGCTCTCTATCCGTTACATATTATGTATGTTACAGCACGCCGCTCTCTATCCGTTACATATTATGTATGGCACAGCACGCCGCTCTCTATCCGTTACATATTATGTATGGCACAGCACGCCGCTCTCTATCCGTTACATATTACGTATGTTACAGCACGCCGCTCTCTATCCGTTACATATTATGTATGGCACAGCACGCCGCTCTCTATCCGTTACATATTACGTATGGCACAGCACGCCGCTCTCTATCCGTTACATATTATGTATGGCACAGCACGCCGCTCTCTATCCGTTACATATTATGTATGGCACAGCACGCCGCTCTCTATCCGTTACATATTATGTATGGCACAGCACGCCGCTCTCTATCCGTTACATATTATGTATGGCACAGCATGCCGCTCTCTATCCTTTACATATTATGTATGGCACAGCATGCCGCTCTCTATCCGTTACATATTATGTATGGCACAGCACGCCGCTCTCTATCCGTTACGTATTGTGTATGGCACAGCACGCCGCTCTCTATCCGTTACATATTATGTATGGCACAGCACGCCGCTCTCTATCCGTTACATATTATGTATGGCACAGCACGCCGCTCTCTATCCGTTACATATTATGTATGGCACAGCACGCCGCTCTCTATCCGTTACATATTACGTATGGCACAGCACGCCGCTCTCTATCCGTTACATATTATGTATGTCACAGCACGCCGCTCTCTATCCGTTACATATTATGTATGGCACAGCACGCCGCTCTCTATCCGTTACATATTATGTATGGCACAGCACGCCGCTCTCTATCCGTTACATATTATGTATGGCACAGCACGCCGCTCTCTATCCGTTACATATTATGTATGGCACAGCACGCCGCTCTCTATCCGTTACATATTATGTATGGCACAGCACGCCGCTCTCTATCCGTTACATATTATGTATGTTACAGCACGCCGCTCTCTATCCGTTACATATTATGTATGGCACAGCACGCCGCTCTCTATCCGTTACATATTATGTATGGCTCAGCACGCCGCTCTCTATCCGTTACATATTATGTATGTTACAGCACGCCGCTCTCTATCCGTTACATATTATGTATGTTACAGCACGCCGCTCTCTATCCGTTACATATTATGTATGTTACAGCACGCCGCTCTCTATCCGTTACATATTATGTATGTTACAGCACGCCGCTCTCTATCCGTTACATATTATGTATGGCACAGCACGCCGCTCTCTATCCGTTACATATTATGTATGTTACAGCACGCCGCTCTCTATCCGTTACGTATTGTGTATGGCACAGCACGCCGCTCTCTATCCGTTACATATTATGTATGGCACAGCACGCCGCTCTCTATCCGTTACATATTACGTATGGCACAGCACGCCGCTCTCTATCCGTTACGTATTATGTATGGCACAGCACGCCGCTCTCTATCCGTTACATATTATGTATGGCACAGCACGCCGCTCTCTATCCGTTACATATTATGTATGGCACAGCACGCCGCTCTCTATCCGTTACATATTACGTATGGCACAGCACGCCGCTCTCTATCCGTTACGTATTATGTATGGCACAGCACGCCGCTCTCTATCCGTTACATATTATGTATGGCACAGCACGCCGCTCTCTATCCGTTACATATTATGTGTGGCACAGCACGCCGCTCTCTATCCGTTACGTATTATGTATGGCACAGCACGCCGCTCTCTATCCGTTACATATTATGTATGGCACAGCACGCCGCTCTCTATCCGTTACATATTATGTATGGCACAGCACGCCTCTCTCTATCCGTTACATATTATGTATGGCACAGCACGCCGCTCTTTATCCGTTACATATTATGTATGGCACAGCACGCCGCTCTCTATCCGTTACATATTATGTATGGCACAGCACGCCGCTCTCTATCCGTTACATATTATGTATGGCACAGCACGCCGCTCTCTATCCGTTACATATTATGTATGGCACAGCACGCCGCTCTCTATCCGTTACATATTATGTATGGCACAGCACGCCGCTCTCTATCGGTTACATATTATGTATGTAACAGCACGCCGCTCTCTATCCGTTACATATTATTCTCTATCCGTTACATATTATGTATGTCACAGCACGCCGCTCTCTATCCGTTACATATTACGTATGGCACAGCACGCCGCTCTCTATCCGTTACATATTATGTATGGCACAGCACGCCGCTCTCTATCCGTTACATATTATGTATGTTACAGCACGCCGCTCTCTATCCGTTACATATTACTTATGGCACAGCACGCCGCTCTCTATCCGTTACATATTACGTATGGCACAGCACGCCGCTCTCTATCCGTTACATATTATGTATGGCTCAGCACGCCGCTCTCTATCCGTTACGTATTATGTATGGCACAGCACGCCGCTCTCTATCCGTTACATATTATGTATGGCTCAGCACGCCGCTCTCTATCCGTTACATATTACGTATGGCACAGCACGCCGCTCTCTATCCGTTACATATTACGTATGGCACAGCACGCCGCTCTCTATACTTTACATATTATGTATGGCACAGCACGCCGCTCTCTATCCGTTACATATTATGTATGGCACAGCACGCCTCTCTCTATCCGTTACATATTATGTATGTTAAAGCACGCCGCTCTCTATCCGTTACATATTATGTATGTTACAGCACGCCGCTCTCTATCCGTTACATATTATGTATGGCACAGCACGCCGCTCTCTATCCGTTACATATTATGTCTGGCACAGCACGCCGCTCTATATCCGTTACATATTATGTATGTTACAGCACGCCGCTCTCTATCCGTTACATATTATGTATGGCACAGCACGCCGCTCTCTATCCGTTACATATTATGTATGTTACAGCACGCCGCTCTCTATCCGTTACATATTATGTATGGCACAGCACGCCGCTCTCTATCCGTTACATATTATGTATGGCACAGCACGCCGCTCTCTATCCGTTACGTTATGTATGGCACAGCACGCCGCTCTCTATCCGTTACGTATTATGTATGGCACAGCACGCCGCTCTCTATCCGTTACATATTACGTATGGCACAGCACGCCGCTCTCTATCCATTACGTATTATGTATGGCACAGCACGCCGCTCTCTATCCGTTACGTATTATGTATGGCACAGCACGCCGCTCTCTATCCGTTACATATTATGTATGGCACAGCACGCCGCTCTCTATCCGTTACATATTATGTATGGCACAGCACGCCGCTCTCTATCCGTTACATATTATGTATGGCACAGCACGCCGCTCTCTATCCGTTACATATTATGTATGGCACAGCACGCCGCTCTCTATCCGTTACATATTATGTATGGCACAGCACGCCGCTCTCTATCCGTTACATATTATGTATGGCACAGCACGCCGCTCTCTATCCGTTACATATTACGTATGGCACAGCACGCCGCTCTTTATCCGTTACATATTATGTATGGCACAGCACGCCGCTCTCTATCCGTTACATATTATGTATGTTACAGCACGCCGCTCTCTATCCGTTACATATTATGTATGGCACAGCTCGCCGCTCTCTATCCATTACATATTATGTATGGCACAGCACGCCGCTCTCTATACGTTACATATTACGTATGGCACAGCACGCCGCTCTCTATCCGTTACATATTATGTATGGCACAGCACGCCGCTCTCTATCCGTTACATATTATGTATGGCACAGCACGCCGCTCTCTATCCGTTACATATTATGTATGGCACAGCACGCCGCTCTCTATCCGTTACATATTATGTATGGCACAGCACACCGCTCTCTATCCGTTACATATTATGTATGGCACAGCACGCCGCTCTCTATCCGTTACATATTATGTATGGCACAGCACGCCGCTCTCTATCCGTTACATATTATGTATGGCACAGCACGCCGCTCTCTATCCGTTACATATTATGTATGGCACAGCACGCCGCTCTCTATACGTTACATATTACGTATGGCACAGCACGCCGCTCTCTATCCGTTACATATTATGTATGGCACAGCACGCTGCTCTCTATCCGTTACATATTATGTATGACACAGCACGCCGCTCTCTATCCGTTACATATTATGTATGGCACAGCACGTCGCTCTCTATACGTTACATATTACGTATGGCACAGCACGCCGCTCTCTATCCGTTACATATTATGTATGGCACAGCACGCCGCTCTCTATCCGTTACATATTATGTATGGCACAGCACGCCTCTCTCTATCCGTTACATATTATGTATGGCACAGCACGCCGCTCTCTATCCGTTACATATTATGTATGTTACAGCACGCTGCGTTACATATTATGTATGGCACAGCACGCCTCTCTCTATCCGTTACATATTATGTATGGCACAGCACGCCTCTCTCTATCCGTTACATATTATGTATAGCACAGCACGCCGCTCTCTATACGTTACATATTATGTATGGCACAGCACGCCGCTCTCTATCCGTTACATATTATGTATGGCACAGCACGCCGCTCTCTATCCGTTACATATTATGTATGGCACAGCACGCCGCTCTCTATCCGTTACATATTATGTATGGCACAGCACGCCGCTCTCTATCCGTTACATATTACGTATGGCACAGCACGCCGCTCTCTATCCGTTACATATTACGTATGGCACAGCACGCCGCTCTCTATCCGTTACATATTATGTATGACACAGCACGCCGCTCTCTATCCGTTACATATTATGTATGGCACAGCACGCCGCTCTCTATCCGTTACATATTATGTATGGCACAGCACGCCTCTCTCTATCCGTTACATATTATGTATGTTACAGCACGCCGCTCTCTATCCGTTACATATTATGTATGTTACAGCACGCCGCTCTCTATCCGTTACATATTATGTATGTTACAGCACGCCGCTCTCTATCCGTTACATATTATGTATGTTACAGCACGCCGCTCTCTATCCGTTACATATTATGTATGTTACAGCACGCCTCTCTCTATCCGTTACATATTATGTATGTTAAAGCACGCCGCTCTCTATCCGTTACATATTATGTATGTTACAGCACGCCGCTCTCTATCCGTTACATATTATGTATGGCACAGCACGCCGCTCTCTATCCGTTACATATTATGTATGTTACAGCACGCCGCTCTATATCCGTTACATATTATGTATGGCACAGCACGCCGCTCTCTATCCGTTACATATTATGTATGGCACAGCACGCCGCTCTCTATCCGTTACGTTATGTATGGCACAGCACGCCGCTCTCTATCCGTTACGTATTATGTATGGCACAGCACGCCGCTCTCTATCCGTTACATATTACGTATGGCACAGCACGCCGCTCTCTATCCATTACGTATTATGTATGGCACAGCACGCCGCTCTCTATCCGTTACGTATTATGTATGGCACAGCACGCCGCTCTCTATCCGTTACATATTATGTATGGCACAGCACGCCGCTCTCTATCCGTTACATATTATGTATGGCACAGCACGCCGCTCTCTATCCGTTACATATTATGTATGGCACAGCACGCCGCTCTCTATCCGTTACATATTATGTATGGCACAGCACGCCGCTCTCTATCCGTTACATATTATGTATGGCACAGCACGCCGCTCTCTATCCGTTACATATTATGTATGGCACAGCACGCCGCTCTCTATCCGTTACATATTACGTATGGCACAGCACGCCGCTCTTTATCCGTTACATATTATGTATGGCACAGCACGCCGCTCTCTATCCGTTACATATTATGTATGTTACAGCACGCCGCTCTCTATCCGTTACATATTATGTATGGCACAGCTCGCCGCTCTCTATCCATTACATATTATGTATGGCACAGCACGCCGCTCTCTATACGTTACATATTACGTATGGCACAGCACGCCGCTCTCTATCCGTTACATATTATGTATGGCACAGCACGCCGCTCTCTATCCGTTACATATTATGTATGGCACAGCACGCCGCTCTCTATCCGTTACATATTATGTATGGCACAGCACGCCGCTCTCTATCCGTTACATATTATGTATGGCACAGCACACCGCTCTCTATCCGTTACATATTATGTATGGCACAGCACGCCGCTCTCTATCCGTTACATATTATGTATGGCACAGCACGCCGCTCTCTATCCGTTACATATTATGTATGGCACAGCACGCCGCTCTCTATCCGTTACATATTATGTATGGCACAGCACGCCGCTCTCTATACGTTACATATTACGTATGGCACAGCACGCCGCTCTCTATCCGTTACATATTATGTATGGCACAGCACGCTGCTCTCTATCCGTTACATATTATGTATGACACAGCACGCCGCTCTCTATCCGTTACATATTATGTATGGCACAGCACGTCGCTCTCTATACGTTACATATTACGTATGGCACAGCACGCCGCTCTCTATCCGTTACATATTATGTATGGCACAGCACGCCGCTCTCTATCCGTTACATATTATGTATGGCACAGCACGCCTCTCTCTATCCGTTACATATTATGTATGGCACAGCACGCCGCTCTCTATCCGTTACATATTATGTATGTTACAGCACGCTGCGTTACATATTATGTATGGCACAGCACGCCTCTCTCTATCCGTTACATATTATGTATGGCACAGCACGCCTCTCTCTATCCGTTACATATTATGTATAGCACAGCACGCCGCTCTCTATACGTTACATATTATGTATGGCACAGCACGCCGCTCTCTATCCGTTACATATTATGTATGGCACAGCACGCCGCTCTCTATCCGTTACATATTATGTATGGCACAGCACGCCGCTCTCTATCCGTTACATATTATGTATGGCACAGCACGCCGCTCTCTATCCGTTACATATTACGTATGGCACAGCACGCCGCTCTCTATCCGTTACATATTACGTATGGCACAGCACGCCGCTCTCTATCCGTTACATATTATGTATGACACAGCACGCCGCTCTCTATCCGTTACATATTATGTATGGCACAGCACGCCGCTCTCTATCCGTTACATATTATGTATGGCACAGCACGCCTCTCTCTATCCGTTACATATTATGTATGTTACAGCACGCCGCTCTCTATCCGTTACATATTATGTATGTTACAGCACGCCGCTCTCTATCCGTTACATATTATGTATGTTACAGCACGCCGCTCTCTATCCGTTACATATTATGTATGTTACAGCACGCCGCTCTCTATCCGTTACATATTATGTATGGCACAGCACGCCGCTCTCTATCCGTTACATATTATGTATGGCACAGCACGCCGCTCTCTATCCGTTACATATTATGTATGTTACAGCACGCCGCTCTCTATCCGTTACATATTATGTATGTTACAGCACGCCGCTCTCTATCCGTTACATATTATGTATGGCACAGCACGCCGCTCTCTATCCGTTACATATTATGTATGGCACAGCACGCCGCTCTCTATCTGTTACATATTATGTATGGCACAGCACGCCGCTCTCTATCCGTTACATATTACGTATGGCACAGCACGCCGCTCTCTATCCGTTACATATTATGTATGGCACAGCACGCCGCTCTCTATCCGTTACATATTATGTATGGCACAGCACGCCGCTCTCTATCCGTTACATATTATGTATGGCACAGCACGCCGCTCTCTATCCGTTACATATTATGTATGGCACAGCACGCCGCTCTCTATCCGTTACATATTATGTATGTTACAGCACGCCGCTCTCTATCCGTTACATATTATGTATGGCACAGCACGCCGCTCTCTATCCGTTACATATTATGTATGGCACAGCACGCCGCTCTCTATCCGTTACATATTATGTATGGCACAGCACGCCGCTCTCTATCCGTTACATATTATGTATGGCACAGCACGCCGCTCTCTATCCGTTACATATTATGTATGGCACAGCACGCCGCTCTCTATACGTTACATATTACGTATGGCACAGCACGCCGCTCTCTATCCGTTACATATTATGTATGGCACAGCACGCTGCTCTCTATCCGTTACATATTATATATGACACAGCACGCCGCTCTCTATCCGTTACATATTATGTATGGCGCAGCACGCCGCTCTCTATACGTTACATATTACGTATGGCACAGCACGCCGCTCTCTATCCGTTACATATTATGTATGGCACAGCACGCCGCTCTCTATCCGTTACATATTATGTATGGCACAGCACGCCGCTCTCTATCCGTTACATATTATGTATGGGAGCACGCCTCTCTCTATCCGTTACATATTATGTATGGCACAGCACGCCGCTCTCTATCCGTTACATATTATGTATGTTACAGCACGCTGCGTTACATATTATGTATGGCACAGCACGCCTCTCTCTATCCGTTACATATTATGTATGGCACAGCACGCCTCTCTCTATCCGTTACATATTATGTATGGCACAGCACGCCGCTCTCTATCCGTTACATATTATGTATGGCACAGCACGCCGCTCTCTATCCATTACATATTATGTATGGCACAGCACGCCGCTCTCTATCCGTTACATATTACGTATGGCACAGCACGCCGCTCTCTATCCGTTACATATTATGTATGGCACAGCACGCCGCTCTCTATCCGTTACATATTATGTATGGCACAGCACGCCGCTCTCTATCCGTTACATATTACGTATGGCACAGCACGCCGCTCTCTATCCGTTACATATTACGTATGGCACAGCACGCCGCTCTCTATCCGTTACATATTATGTATGACACAGCACGCCGCTCTCTATCCGTTACATATTATGTATGGCACAGCACGCCGCTCTCTATCCGTTACATATTATGTATGGCACAGCACGCCGCTCTCTATCCGTTACATATTATGTGTGGCACAGCACGCCGCTCTCTATCCGTTACGTATTATGTATGGCACAGCACGCCGCTCTCTATCCGTTACATATTATGTATGGCACAGCACGCCGCTCTCTATCCGTTACATATTATGTATGACACAGCACGCCGCTCTCTATCCGTTACGTATTATGTATGGCACAGCACGCCGCTCTCTATCCGTTACGTATTATGTATGGCACAGCACGCCGCTCTCTATCCGTTACGTATTATGTATGGCACAGCACGCCGCTCTCTATCCGTTACATATTATGTGTGGCACAGCACGCCGCTCTCTATCCGTTACGTATTATGTATGGCACAGCACGCCGCTCTCTATCCGTTACATATTATGTATGGCACAGCACGCCGCTCTCTATCCGTTACATATTATGTATGACACAGCACGCCGCTCTCTATCCGTTACATATTACGTATGGCACAGCACGCCGCTCTCTATCCGTTACATATTATGTATGGCACAGCACGCCGCTCTCTATCCGTTACATATTATGTATGGCACAGCACGCCGCTCTCTATCCGTTACCTATTATGTATGGCACAGCACGCCGCTCTCTATCCGTTACATATTATGTATGACACAGCACGCCGCTCTCTATCCGTTACATATTATGTATGGCACAGCACGCCGCTCTCTATCCGTTACATATTATGTATGTTACAGCACGCTGCTCTCTATCCGTTACATATTATGTATGGCACAGCACGCCGCTCTCTATCCGTTACATATTATGTATGGCACAGCACGCCGCTCTCTATCCGTTACATAATATGTATGGCACAGCACGCCGCTCTCTATCCGTTACATATTATGTATGGCACAGAACGCCGCTCTCTATCCGTTACATATTATGTATGGCACAGCACGCCGCTCTCTATCCGTTACATATTATGTATGGCACAGCACGCCGCTCTCTATCCGTTACATATTATGTATGGCACAGCACGCCGCTCTCTATCCGTTACATATTATGTATGACACAGCACGCCGCTCTCTATCCGTTACATATTATGTATGTTACAGCACGCCGCTCTCTATCCGTTACATATTATGTATGGCACAGCACGCCGCTCTCTATCCGTTACATATTATGTATGGCACAGCACGCCGCTCTCTATCCGTTACATATTATGTATGGCACAGCACGCCGCTCTCTATCCGTTACATATTATGTATGGCACAGCACGCCGCTCTCTATCCGTTACATATTATGTATGGCACAGCACGCCGCTCTCTATCCGTTACATATTATGTATGGCACAGCACGCCGCTCTCTATCCGTTACATATTATGTATGGCACAGCACGCCACTCTCTATCCGTTACATATTATGTATGTTACAGCACGCCGCTCTCTATCCGTTACATATTATGTCTGGCACAGCACGCCGCTCTCTATCCGTTACATATTACGTAAGGCACAGCACGCCGCTCTCTATCCGTTACATATTATGTATGGCACAGCACGCCGCTCTCTATCCGTTACATATTATGTATGGCACAGCACGCCGCTCTCTATCCGTTACATATTATGTATGGCACAGCACGCCGCTCTCTATACGTTACATATTACGTATGGCACAGCACGCCGCTCTCTATCCGTTACATATTATGTATGGCACAGCACGCCGCTCTCTATCCGTTACATATTATGTATGGCACAGCACGCCGCTCTCTATCCGTTACATATTATGTATGTTACAGCACGCCGCTCTCTATCCGTTACATATTATGTATGGCACAGCACGCCGCTCTCTATCCGTTACATATTATGTATGGCACAGCACGCCGCTCTCTATCCGTTACATATTATGTATGGCACAGCACGCCGCTCTCTATCCGTTACATATTATGTATGGCACAGCACGCCGCTCTCTATCCGTTACATATTATGTATGGCACAGCACGCCGCTCTCTATACGTTACATATTACGTATGGCACAGCACGCCGCTCTCTATCCGTTACATATTATGTATGGCACAGCACGCTGCTCTCTATCCGTTACATATTATGTATGACACAGCACGCCGCTCTCTATCCGTTACATATTATGTATGGCACAGCACGCCGCTCTCTATACGTTACATATTACGTATGGCACAGCACGCCGCTCTCTATCCGTTACATATTATGTATGGCACAGCACGCCGCTCTCTATCCGTTACATATTATGTATGGCACAGCACGCCGCTCTCTATCCGTTACATATTATGTATGGCACAGCACGCCGCTCTCTATCCGTTACATATTACGTAAGGCACAGCACGCCGCTCTCTATCCGTTACATATTATGTATGGCACAGCACGCCGCTCTCTATCCGTTACATATTATGTATGGCACAGCACGCCGCTCTCTATCCGTTACATATTATGTATGGCACAGCACGCCGCTCTCTATCCGTTACATATTATGTATGGCACAGCACGCCGCTCTCTATCCGTTGCATATTACGTAAGGCACAGCACGCCGCTCTCTATCCGTTACATATTATGTATGGCACAGCACGCCGCTCTCTATCCGTTACATATTACGTAAGGCACAGCACGCCGCTCTCTATCCGTTACATATTATGTATAGCACAGCACGCCGCTCTCTATCCGTTACATATTATGTATGGCACAGCACGCCGCTCTCTATCCGTTACATATTATGTATGGCACAGCACGCCGCTCTGTATCCGTTACATATTATGTGTGGCACAGCACGCCGCTCTCTTACTGTTACGTATTGTGTATGGCACAGCACGCCGCTCTCTATACGTTACATATTATGTATGGCACAGCACGCCGCTCTCTATCCGTTACATATTATGTATGGCACAGCACGCCTCTCTCTATCCGTTACATATTATGTATGGCACAGCACACCGCTCTCTATCCGTTACATATTATGTATGTTACAGCACACCGCTGTCTATCCGTTACATATTATGTATGGCACAGCACGCCGCTCTCTATCCGTTACATATTATGTATGGCACAGCACGCCGCTCTCTATCCGTTACATATTATGTATGGCACAGCACGCCGCTCTCTATCCGTTACATATTATGTATGGCACAGCACGCCGCTCTCTATCCTTTACATATTATGTATGGCACAGCACGCCGTTCTCTATCCGTTACATATTATGTATGGCACAGCACGCCGCTCTCTATCCGTTACATATTATGTATGGCACAGCACGCCGCTCTCTATCCGTTACATATTATGTATGGCACAGCACGCCGCTCTCTATCCGTTACATATTATGTATGGCACAGCACGCCGTTCTCTATCCGTTACATATTATGTATGGCACAGCACGCCGCTCTCTATCCGTTACATATTATGTATGTTACAGCACGCCGCTCTCTATCCGTTACATATTATGTATGTTACAGCACGCCGCTCTCTATCCGTTACATATTATGTATGGCACAGCACGCCGCTCTCTATCCGTTACATATTGTGTATGGCACAGTACGCCGCTCTCTATCCGTTACATATTACGTATGGCACAGCACGCCGCTCTCTATCCGTTACATATTATGTATGGCACAGCACGCCGCTCTCTATCCGTTACATATTATGTATGTTACAGCACGCCGCTCTCTATCCGTTACATATTATGTATGTTACAGCACGCCGCTCTCTATCCGTTACATATTATGTATGGCACAGCACGCCGCTCTCTATCCGTTACATATTATGTATGGCACAGCACGCCGCTCTCTATCCGTTACATATTATGTATGGCACAGCACGCTGCTTAACCCATCCTCTGCCAACATCAGTAACGCAATACGGCACGATTAGCTGCTATAACTTCTCTACTAAAGTGTAAATCGTCACACTCACGCCACGTTTTCCTTACCTGACATCTCTCCATATCTCTCCGGAGATCTTCGAGCTTGGCTTTTAGCTGGTGGCTTTCTTGGTACAGCAGCCTGTTCTGGACTTTCAGGCTTTCAATTTCCTGGTGCAGGCACATCACTTGTGGGGAGATAGAAGAGAATCTTAGATCTCGGAGCTGCATGGTAGTGCATGGAAATGGAGGGCGCTTCTGGGAGGGATTGAGGGCACAGACAGTGTGACATGGTACAGTAATAATAATAGAAGCATTAGAAGTGTCGTCAATTATTTTCAATGGCCTGGTAATTTACATATATGGGAAGGGAATAGCAATGCATGTTTTATTCAGATTTATAACTCCAATCCATTAACAGTAATCAACAACTTCAAACTGAATTGTATACAGGATGTTGTGTTTCAACTTTTCCTAGACATATGAAAACATTCTCCTTTAGCTTTTTAGTAATATTAAATAAATGTCAGTGGGTTTCAACCCTTTTTTTGTTTAAGGAACCCTATATGAAATTCTGCGGAACCCCCAGCACTCTCTAATAGCGCGTCTGAGATCAGATGCATTGTAAGAATCCCCAACCCTCTCTAATAGCGCGTCTGAGATCAGATGCATTGTAAGGAACTCCAACCCTCTCTAATAGCGCGTCTGAGATCAGATGCATTGTAAGGAACTCCAACCCTCTCTAATAGCGCGTCTGAGATCAGATGCATTGTAAGGAACGCCAACCCTCTCTAATAGCGCGTCTGAGATCAGATGCATTGTAAGGAACTCCAACCCTCTCTAATAGCGCGTCTGAGATCAGATGCATTGTAAGGAACGCCAACCCTCTCTAATAGCGCGTCTGAGATCAGATGCATTGTAAGGAACTCCAACCCTCTCTAATAGCGCGTCTGAGATCAGATGCATTGTAAGGAACCCCAACCCTCTCTAATAGCGCGTCTGAGATCAGGTGCATTGTAAGGATACCCGACCCTCTCTAATAGCGCGTCTGAGATCAAATGCATTGTAAGGAACCCCAACCCTCTCTAATAGCGCGTCTGAGATCAGATGCATTGTAAGGAACTCCAACCCTCTCTAATAGCGCGTCTGAGATCAGATGCATTGTAAGGATCCCCAACCCTCTCTAATAGCGCGTCTGAGATCAGATGCATTGTAAGGAACCCCAACCCTCTCTAATAGCGCGTCTGAGATCAGATGCATTGTAAGGAACTCCAACCCTCTCTAATAGCGCGTCTGAGATCAGATGCATTGTAAGGATCCCCAACCCTCTCTAATAGCGCGTCTGAGATCAGATGCATTGTAAGGAACCCCAACCCTCTCTAATAGCGCGTCTGAGATCAGATGCATTGTAAGGAACTCCAACCCTCTCTAATAGCGCGTCTGAGATCAGATGCATTGTAAGGAACCCCAACCCTCTCTAATAGCGCGTCTGAGATCAGATGCATTGTAAGGAACCCCAACCCTCTCTAATAGCGCGTCTGAGATCAGATGCATTGTAAGGAACCCCAACCCTCTCTAATAGCGCGTCTGAGATCAGATGCATTGTAAGGAACCCCAACCCTCTCTAATAGCGCGTCTGAGATCAGATGCATTGTAAGGAACTCCAACCCTCTCTAATAGCGCGTCTGAGATCAGATGCATTGTAAGGATCCCCAACCCTCTCTAATAGCGCGTCTGAGATCAGATGCATTGTAAGGAACCCCAACCCTCTCTAATAGCGCGTCTGAGATCAGATGCATTGTAAGGAACTCCAACCCTCTCTAATAGCGCGTCTGAGATCAGATGCATTGTAAGGAACCCCAACCCTCTCTAATAGCGCGTCTGAGATCAGATGCATTGTAAGGAACCCCAACCCTCTCTAATAGCGCGTCTGAGATCAGATGCATTGTAAGGAACCCCAACCCTCTCTAATAGCGCGTCTGAGATCAGATGCATTGTAAATTCTTCTTTATTTGGTGCAATTTGGAAATGATCTAAAAATTACAGGGAACCCTTTAGGGACGCCCGGACAACACTGGTTGAAAAACACTGCTTTAAGTGTTCCTGTCTGCAGATATTTGATTTGGGAAATTAGCTACTTGTAACTTACGGTCTATGGCTAGATACCACCCCACAAGTCCTGAAGTAAAAAGGAAACAATTATTAGTGTATGCTGAAAAGAACAAGTGAACCCTTGAACCCTTGTTATGCCGCAATTATAGTTGCGGCGCGTGAAACATGCACTAAGGGAGGCGTGGCCGTGACATCACATAAGCGGTTCGCCCTCATTAGCTGAACCGCTCACATGATGCGGCTGTCACGCAGCAAAAACAAATCCAATGGTATTTTCAATAATTGCGTGCTTTGTCGCGCGCTCTGTGGCCTGTCTCATAGAGGTATGTGGCCTTTTGTTTGCTGTGCGCGCGATGTCGCACGCACGGGCACTAATCGCAATTTTAGGCAGGGATTGTTACGCTATTAGATGGGAAAAGGTTTTTTTAATAAAATAAACTGCTGTGAGGCGCTATGTACATTAATGGCGCTATATAAATAAAGACATAAATCAGTCAATCCGCGCTCATGCTTCCTAAAATGATGATCTTGAAGTAGATCTACTCTCCCCTTTTGCTGCTCCTGTAAAGTGAGGCACCCGTCCTTCACCAACATCCACTGCGGAGACACTCCAACGGCGGGTCAACCATGCAAAAAACAGAGGCACAGAAGCGCACCAAGGGTAAAGAATGATTTATTTACAAATACAATAACAATTGTAAGTAGTGACTTACATGTAAAATAAAAGTAATCCAGTAGTGAAGGATCGTCTGACACAAGCTGATGCAAGATCCAAGGTAGACGCCGAGCTCACAGATCAGTCCCGCGCGCTGGGACCAACTGGCTCTGCAGTACTCCGATGTTACTTCCGAGCTGCGTCTTCTCGCGATACCCGGCCGTAAGGAGTAGTCCACCACGATCGCCGTCTCTCTACAGCTAGACCACTACCCCCGTTGGAGCTAGCTAGATGAAAGCAACTCGAGGCTCCGTGGGAAGGTCAGTGGCAACTGAACAGCTGAGTGTCTACCTTGGGTCTTGCATCAGCTTGTGTCAGACGATCCTTCACTACTGGATTACTTTTATTTTACATGTAAGTCACTACTTGCAATTGTTATAATCATTCTTTACCCTTGGTGCACTTCTGTGCCTCTGTTTCTTGCATAAATAAAGACATTCATTCATTCATACTGTATGTAGACCGTGTTTTCTCCAATGCGGTTGGTTGTACATGGCAGAAATGGTGATTAACGAGACGCAATTTTTCTATTTTGAAGAAATAGCCAAAACACCTTGAGAGTACAGAGAATGAGAAGGGCAAATTCTCCAGCAACTTGTACTCTTGGTGTAAACAGATTTCCCAAACCAGAAACACATGAGACAAGCTATAAAACTGAAGAACGCACCAGACAGGAAGATAAAAGCTGCAATCTTGACATCTGAAAAATACAAAGTAAAAAATGGTAGTTTATCTTGGAAGTGACACTAGGTGTGTCATCTACATAGATTATTTTCGGTTTGTATCTGTTTAATTTTTTACATCTGTGTTAAACTCCTAGAAGCTTTGTCAGTTTTGCTCGACCAAAGAAGGCTGAGGAGCCGTGTTGGTCAATTCTTCTATGTAGTAACAAGGCGGGAGAGGGTAGATGGAATGATTGATAACTTTTATTGGAACAACAAGTAGTGTGTGTATGTATGTATGTATGTGTGTATATATATATATATATATATATATATATATATATATATATATATATATGTAACGGGTATTCCCTGTGAATACAGATGCTACTACCTGCTGTGTAACCTGTGTGGCTCTCAGGAGCCTAAGCCTCCGCTTGGGGAGCCTGGGGTACATACATATAATACGATCTCGTGGTGCAACGCCTCCACCTGGCAGGGATCCCAATGGAGTGGGAGGAGGCCCTCAAAGGAAACAATCACATTAAGCAAACAGTTGTAAAACAGAACTGGCTTTACTGCATAGCATGTACTTTTCATAAATCAACAGGTGTCCCTCTCTAGAGGAGACACTGACTACTGCGTCTCGCAGGACGCTCCCACCTACACCGGGTGATCCCACCCCGTGTCCAATAACCCCACACAATATGTCCCGCACCCTTAAAGGGAGAGGATATGTGTGACTGCGCAGCCACTAGTCCCGTAACAATAATATATGTAGGATCGTTGGTGCACTTGTTGATGGTTACCTGCCGAGCACTCCAGTGCCTGGGCCTGCCAAGGAGCTTCACAAAGGATCCGAAGGCTGACGAATCCAGGAACTACCGTCCGGGGCGATCCCACCTGGATGGCTACTGCAGCGGTAGCGGAGGTCTGAGCCCAAACCTCTGGATGGACGCGCAGTGTCCGTTGTGTCCCTAACTGACTCTGTGTAGTAAGGGGCAGGGTCCCTAACCTGGGGCCTGTCCCTACAACACTCAACTACTGGTGACTCAGGGCTATCTGGGGCCTAGGGGGCTGCTGGCCTAGTGCAGGGAGTCACTGACTCCTGCACCCTACCTCCTTCCCCTAGCTGCTCCTGGCACCGACTGACTAGCGTGCTCCAAGCCCGCGAAATGTATCTATCCCTGAGCAGGTAGATACTACAGCCCTATTGGCTCCCTGGAGTCACGTGGGGCGCTCCTGAGGCTCATGGGACTTGTAGTCCCCTCCAAGAGCCCGTCCCCGGTAGGCTAGGGCTCGCACGCTATCACTGCGCATGCGCAATGTCCCTGGCTGGCCGCCGCATGCAGGGACTCACTGCTCATGCGCAAAGTTGCGCAACATAGCGGCGCCCTGCTCGGGAGCCCCCGGGGACCTCCGGAGCACCGGAGTGCTCCCTGCTCGGCCCCCACCCTCCAGAAGTGCCGGCGGGTCTGTCGAGTGACCCCGGCAGCGGAGGTAAGAGGAGGGAGTGTCGCGGGACAAATGGGGGAACTGGTTACATCCTCCCCCTGGTAAAATCCCCAACGTCCCCGCTTGGGACACATAACTTGATATAACTATGTACAAAAGTTATATAATGAAAATGGCACAACATCGTTATATAATAAAAATGCAACAATCAATGCGATCTTCCTTATCATATCTAGATCAGATTGCACATTTCAGTGAACATCACAATGACGGACTGCATTCTGCTGCGAGACCACTGCTGAGCCTCATAATGGGGTGCCCCAATTTGATCATAGGTTACCCGATTTGGAGGGTACCTGACTCTTTGGCTCCTACGGAGCTGTTCTTCAGCAACTCCCTCTGGGGAGTAATAAGTACAGTCCTGAGGCTCAGCCTCTTCCCTTGAGGGGAGAAATGTCTCTGAACAGTCTCTGTTAGGCACAAAGCACGGGCTCTGTGGATCCAAAGGCTGGCCTGTTGGTGCCACCTTAGTAGGCGTTGGCCTATGGGGCCCTTTACCCATAGCTCCTCCGGGAGATACCCCTTCTGTGGAATAGTCCCTTTGAGAGGGTCCTTCCATAGGGTCTTCAGGAGTTTCAGAGTGGGTTTCGTTATTTACTGTCTCTTGACCCATCTCTGATAAGTCGGACTCACCGTTGAGCGGTATGGCCAGTATTTCTGCTTCTTCGTCTCCCACTTGGGGAATGGGGAGAAGGTGATACGATGCCAAACCTTTACCCGGCCGTCAGTGTCTTTGATGCGATAGACCGGGAGGCCGGGCATCTGTGACTCTACTTCATATACACCGTCTCTCCACCGGTCCGCCAGTTTATGTTTTCCGGGGACTCCCAGATTACGAAGCAACACAGCGTCCCCAGGACGTAGCTCCCGATACTTGACTTTATTGTCATAGCGTCTCTTATTGACAGCATTCAGTTTAGCTGTAGACTTCTCAGCCTGTTGGTAAGCTTGCTGCAAATTGTCCTTTAGCCTTTGCACATACTTGAAATGGGTATCATTGTGTATCCCATCCGTTGATACTCGAAGACGCACATCTACTGGGAGTCTTGCTTCCCGCCCAAACATGAGGAAGTATGGGGAGAATCCAGTGGACTCATGGCAAGTACAGTTGTACGCGTGTACCAACGCTTCTACGTGTCGACTCCATTCCATTTTCTGCGCACCCTTCAGGGTTCCGAGCATGTCCAACAAGGTCCTGTTGAATCGTTCACACAAAGCATCTCCTTGCCTTGGTACGGAGTCGTCCGGGATTTGTCCGATGTTCAGCATTTTGAGTAATTCTCGGATCAGAGTGCTCTCAAAATCTCGCCCTTGGTCGGAGTGAAGTCGGTTTGGAAGACCGTAGGGAATGAAGAACTTCTCCCATAGTATTTTTGCGACTGTGATGGCCTTCTGGTCTTTTGTGGGGAAGGCCTGAGCATACCGGGTGTAATGGTCCGTGATGACCAGCACGTTACAGATTCCTCGGGTATCGGGTTCAATACACAAAAAGTCCATACACAGCAGGTCCATTGGACCAGAACTCTTGAGATGGGCCATGGGTGCTGCTCTGGTAGGCATGGTCTTGCGTTGGACGCACCGGGGACAACGGCGGCAGTGCTGTTCCACTGCTTCCCGCATCTTGGGCCAGAAGAACCGGTCTCGGACTAACCCAAAAGTCTTCTCTACACCGAGGTGCCCATGTTCATCATGTAGAGACTTCAACACCATATATCTCAAGTTTTGGGGTAGAACCAGTTGTCGCCTATCAGGATGGTTGTGAT
This sequence comes from Ascaphus truei, assembly GCF_040206685.1. Lineage (NCBI taxonomy): Eukaryota > Metazoa > Chordata > Amphibia > Anura > Ascaphidae > Ascaphus > Ascaphus truei. The sequence goes on from NC_134499.1 coordinate 2,742,113, forward strand.
ATTGGACTACCCTATAGAGCAAGCAATTGTCTATCTCGAACTTGTCCACCTCACGCATTAGCAACGTGATCATGTCTCGGGGAGCACTCTTCAGTAGAGCTTCATTCTTTCTTTGAACAGCTTGCCGAATGATGCCGATTACTGGATCTCTCATTTGATAGTCCACTAAGTCTTTTCATCTTATGACTTTGTCATGAGTTATGTTCATTCCCTTGGGATCGCAGTAAGTGGCGGGAATAGCCTGCGAATGGCATCCTAACGAATCTGCAACCCGTAGTTCGGAGAAGGCCACTTGATCATTGATGATGGCCGCTATGCTACACAATGCTCGCATCCCAGGAACGGGGATCTCTTCCCATTCATCATCATCGGGAGTAGCACTTAATCCTGGTCGTCATGATAGAGCGTCAGCTCCAATGTTCAAAGGCCCCGGCTTGTACTTCAGAGAGAATCTGTGGTTACATAGGGTTGCCAGCAATCGGTGCCCTGCTGCATCCAACTTGGCGGAAGTATTGATGTACGTGAGGGGATTGTTATCCGTCCTTACCTCAAACATAACACCATAGAGGTAATCATGAAGTTTCTCTGTGATCGCCCATTTGAGAGCCAGGAACTCTAGCTTGTGTACAGGGTATTTCTGTTCACTGGGTGTCAAACTGCGGCTGATGTAGGCTACAGGCCGAAGACCCTCGGGGTGCTTCTGATGCAGGACAGCGCCCAGTCCATTGAGACTGGCATCCACATGCAGAACGTATGGTTGTTCTGGATCAGCATACGCAAGCACTGGTGCTTCAGTCAGGCTTTTCTTCAAGTTCAAGAAGGCCCGTTCACACTCGGGCGTCCACTTATCGCCAAATGGTTGACGGGCCGACGTGGCCTTCATTCCGGTATCTTCAGGGTATATCTTCAGCAGATTGTTCAGGGGTTTAGCTCGACTAGAGTACCCTTCCACGAAGCGACAGTAATACCCAGAGAAACCGAGGAATGATCGCAGTTCCGTGACATTCTTGGGACGCGGCCAGTACACTACCGCTTCTACTTTGGCTGGATCGGTAGCAATTCCTTGAGCAGACACGATGTGTCCCACGTAGGTCACCGAGGTGTGACAAAACCGACACTTGTCGAGGGATAACTTCAATCCTTCTTTTCCAAGACGGTCTATCACCTTCAGCAGCCTCTCTTCGTGCTCTTCCAGGGTCTTCCCGAAGACAATTATGTCGCCAAAGGTAGACAAGACACTCCTGAGGGTTCATGTCCACAATTGTTTTCTCTATCAGTCGCTGGAAGGTAGCAGGAGCTTCACATATAAGAAAAAAGAGGGTGTATATAGCGCTAAAAGAATTAATATTAATAATACAATCCTAAGTGATAATAATGTGATATGAATGTGACCCTACACACAAATTAATTAATAAAATAAATAATGACTAGGCTGCCAGGTGACACTAACTCCAAGACTCAGTTAGTAAAACAGAACACAAAAAATACAATACAGACCGGCGCCGCTATAGTCCAATGGTGAAAAAGGTGATGTCCAATATTGAAATGTTCTCACATGGAGGGTGGCTATAGATATAGCTTTCCTGCTGTAACTTCACAGTGTGGACTCCATCAATATATGCAGGGAGAAGAGAAACAAGAAAAACACATCATAGTGCAGAATGCAAGCATATAACATAAAGTACACACAACAGACAAGACAAGACAACACTACATAAAACAAATAAGGCTGACTGGTAATATGATAAATTTATTAAACACAATTAATTGTAGCAGATGTGGGATCTGGTTGGTTAAAACCAGAATCCTACTTACAGCACTGCCACAGATCATAAGCAGGGGTTCTCAGGTAGCTTTTTCGCCGGCTGCAGCTCCGTTAGACACGTGACTTTCAGGGATCTCTTCCGTTCCGAAACCGGAAGTGCGTCGCTCCGCGCGACTCACTGATGCGCCTGAAGCCGTCGGTCAACCTGCTGTCCGCAATGTACTCATGTGGGCGGATGAAATCGCCAAAATCCTTCTCCAATATGCTACTGCGGCTGTGGATGCAAGTCTCTGCCAAACTGCACGAGTGATAATAAAACTGCCCAACGCGTTTCGTGCGCATGCGCACTTCTTCAGGGGGTATTAGTCACTGGACATGGATTACTTAAATACTGTTTAAGCCATTACTATTGGATGATATGACCAAGAACTCACATTTCATTGGTCTATATGGCTGTCAGTCATGTCCATTATACAATCAGCCTAAATACATACATAACAATACCTACAACGAATACACTACATACAAGACATGATAAAAAATAATAACAAAGGTATATCTTAACTCATATTACAATAATAAACATACACAATTAGTTATAACAAACAGATATAATTTTCCTATACCTCATTGTAACGTATAACCAAATGTCTCAAATTCAAAGTGACACAGTATTTAAAATACTATTAATATATGTAATAAAAAATATTCAAAAAATATTTAAAAATAATAACCTTTTATTTTTGATAGGGTAAAATGTAAATTTAAATATATCTAAAAAAAATTAAATATGATATATTAAAATTTCATCTTAAAAGTATAAATTTAAAAAAATTTTTTCTTAAAAACGTTTTATTTAAAAAAAGCTCCCAGGTCGAAATCGATGTTTAAACCATTGGGGGAAAGGGTTTTCAGCTCATAGATCCAGTAAGACTCCCATCTACTGATCTGATTGAGCTGATCACCTCCCCTCCAGTTGGCCTGCACTGTTTCAATAGCTTGACACTTCAATCCCGCCGGATTACTGTTATGGTGCATTAAGAAATGGTGGGAGACACTATGTGTTATGAGACCTCTTCTAATATTATATATATGCTCATATACTCTCCTCTGATAGCACCTCCCTGTTCGGCCCACATACTGGAGGCCGCAGGGGCACTGGAGCAGATAAATCACATATGTCGGGTGACAATTTATATATGATTTTATAGGGTATACTTTTGTTGTCACATTTGATCTAAATGTTTGAGTGTTACAGCTATAGGCACAGGCAGTACACCGAGTACATTTAAAAAAACCTTTTTTAACATTTGTTGACATAGGTTTAGCTTGACCTAGAGGGCAGCTAGGTGCCAGACGTGATTTTAAATTAGCTGCTTTCGTAAAGATAATTTTAGGTTTGGCTGGAAGACAATCAGCTAAGGCAGCGGTGCGCAATCTGTGGGGCGCGACCCCCAGGGGGGGCGCGAGACTGCCGGCGGGGGGCGCGGGGTTTACAGAGGCCCCGCGCGCTTCCCGAAGGCACTTAAATTAAGTGCCGGGGGAGCTGCAGGGCCTCTGTAAACCATACTTACCCGTGGCTCCGGCGGCTTCCTCCCGGCGTCGCCATGGCAACGCGGCGTCAAAATGACGCTGCGAGGTCATGTGACGTCACGTTGCTATGGCAACGTGACGTCATTACGCCGGAGCGCGGGTAAGTTGGGGTGGGGGGGGGGCGCGGGAGCGAGGGGACAGCCGTCAGGGGGGCGCAGGGAAAAAAGTTTGCGCCCCCCTGAGCTAAGGTACTGTCACACAAAAGAATTGGCCAATGCTTATTTATAGTCTGACGGATCTTTGGAGCCATTTCATTATAATGTTTTACAAAAGCCAAATTACCCTTAAATTCAAATTCTTTAACTGGTTTCTTATATTCCAAGAGGCTATTCCTATCAATTTGTTCAACCTGTTGTGTTGCTTCTTGTAATAATTTATCGGAATACTTTCTAGCCCTAAACTTGTTTTTCAGCTCTTCCGCTTGAATCTCGAATGTCTCCTGATTGGAGCAATTACGCTTCAAGCGGGTGAGCTGTCCTTTAGGAATATTTCTTATCCAGCTAGGATCATGTTGGCTGTCAGCTCGTAGGTAATTATTTGCCTGTACTGATTTAAAATATGACTTGGTCTGAATCTTATTATTCACCACAGATATGCTGAGATCTAAAAATTCTATGTTTTCTTTATTATAGTTGAATGTAAATGTGAGATCTCTGTCATTGTTGTTTAAATAGACAAAGAAGTGTTCCAACTGTTCTGTACTCCCTGACCAAACAAAAATCACGTCGTCTATGAAGCGGCGCCAGAGCACCAGGTGTGCCCCAAGGGGACAGTTGTTCCACACACAATCCTCCTCCCAACTGTCCATGAATAGATTTGCATAGCTTGGGGCAAACCTGGTGCCCATTGCCGTTCCACAGACCTGCAGATAAAATTGTGCATTAAACTGAAAATAATTATGTGTTAGAATAAACCTAATACTGTTTAACAAAAATGATTTACAAACTGTGGAAATGGTGGTGTCTAATTCTAACATGCGTTCTACTGCTTGACACCCTTTACGATGGTTAATTGTGGTGTACAAAGATGTTACGTCTGCAGTCACCCATGTGTAATCAGGACACCATTCAACGTCCCTCAATAACTGGAGGACATGGGTAGTGTCACGTAAATATGATTTCGCCTGGCAGACTAAAGGCTGAAGGTGATAGTCAATAAATTGTGATAAATTTGACGTGAGGGATGATATACCTGAAATAATAGGTCTGCCGGGGGGTGAATTTATACTCTTGTATATTTTGGGGATGAAATAAAAAATAGGTGTGCGTGAAAAAGGGGAATACAAAAACTCTATCTCTTCTTGTGTAATTGCTCCCTCTTCAAGGCCTCTACTTAGCAGCGATTTATATTCTATTTCGTATTTAGCCAGAGGATCTGCTGTTAGGGGGAGGTATGTGGTGATGTCCCCAAGTAGTCTCATGGACTCTTGTATGTAATACTGAGAATCCATCACCACTATACCCCCCCCCCCTTATCAGCAGGTTTTATAACGATTGATTTGTTATCCTCCAATTGGCTCAATGCCATTTTTTCCTTTGGATCTAGATTATCTCTTTGAATTTTATAAGATCTACTTTGATTTTTTAAATCCTTTGTCACTATGTCAACAAATGTGTTTACCAAATGACCCTGAGCAAATTTAGGGTAAAAGGTAGATTTGGTTTTAAAAATCTTTTTTGGTTGAGTCGAACTGGGTGCTGTGTCACTTGTTTTTGAATCCATTTGGTTTGTTACTGGATCCTTCATGAAATATTTTTTCAACGCTAATTTACGAGCGAATTTGTGTACATCAATATGGAGGTTGAAGCTATTTGGCCCACATATGGGTGCAAACGTGAGTCCTTTGCCTAATACCCGCTTTTCATCACTGGTGAGTTTATAATTGCTGATGTTAATAGACATAAATTGAAAAACATTTGTTTAACTCAAAATGTCTTTAACATCAGCAATTATAAACTCACCAGTGGGCCAAATAGCTTCAACCTCCATATTGATGTACACAAATTCGCTCGTAAATTAGCGTTGAAAAAATATTTCATGAAGGATCCAGTAACAAACCAAATGGATTCAAAAACAAGTGACACAGCACCCAGTTCGACTCAACCAAAAAAGATTTTTAAAACCAAATCTACCCTTTACCCTAAATTTGCACAGGGTCATTTGGTAAACACATTTGTTGACATAGTGACAAAGGATTTAGAAAATCAAAGTAGATCTTATAAAATTCAAAGAGATAATCTAGATCCAAAGGAAAAAATGGCATTGAGCCAATTGGAGGATAACAAATCAATCGTTATAAAACCTGCTGATAAGGGGGGGGGGGGTATAGTGGTGATGGATTCTCAGTATTACATACAAGAGTCCATGAGACTACTTGGGGACATCACCACATACCTCCCCCTAACAGCAGATCCTCTGGCTAAATACGAAATAGAATATAAATCGCTGCTAAGTAGAGGCCTTGAAGAGGGAGCAATTACACAAGAAGAGATAGAGTTTTTGTATTCCCCTTTTTCACGCACACCTATTTTTTATTTCATCCCCAAAATACACAAGAGTATAAGTTCACCCCCCGGCAGACCTATTATTTCAGGTATATCATCCCTCACGTCAAATTTATCACAATTTATTGACTATCACCTTCAGCCTTTAGTCTGCCAGGCGAAATCATATTTACGTGACACTACCCATGTCCTCCAGTTATTGAGGGACGTTGAATGGTGTCCTGATTACACATGGGTGACTGCAGACGTAACATCTTTGTACACCACAATTAACCATCGTAAAGGGTGTCAAGCAGTAGAACGCATGTTAGAATTAGACACCACCATTTCCACAGTTTGTAAATCATTTTTGTTAAACAGTATTAGGTTTATTCTAACACATAATTATTTTCAGTTTAATGCACAATTTTATCTGCAGGTCTGTGGAACGGCAATGGGCACCAGGTTTGCCCCAAGCTATGCAAATCTATTCATGGACAGTTGGGAGGAGGATTATGTGTGGAACAACTGTCCCCTTGGGGCACACCTGGTGCTCTGGCGCCGCTTCATAGACGACGTGATTTTTGTTTGGTCAGGGAGTACAGAACAGTTGGAACACTTCTTTGTCTATTTAAACAACAATGACAGAGATCTCACATTTACATTCAACTATAGTAAAGAAAACATAGAATTTTTAGATCTCAGCATATCTGTGGTGAATAATAAGATTCAGTCCAAGACATGTTTTAAATCAGTACAGGCAAATAATTACCTACGAGCTGACAGCCAACATGATCCTAGCTGGATAAGAAATATTCCTAAAGGACAGCTCACCCGCTTGAAGCGTAATTGCTCCAATCAGGAGACATTCGAGATTCAAGCGGAAGAGCTGAAAAACAAGTTTAGGGCTAGAAAGTATTCCGATAAATTATTACAAGAAGCAACACAACAGGTTGAACAAATTGATAGGAATAGCCTCTTGGAATATAAGAAACCAGTTAAAGAATTTGAATTTAAGGGTAATTTGGCTTTTGTAACACATTATAATGAAATGGCTCCAAAGATCCGTCAGACTATAAATAAGCATTGGCCAATTCTTTTGTGTGACAGTACCTTAGCTGATTGTCTTCCAGCCAAACCTAAAATTATCTTTACGAAAGCAGCTAATTTAAAATCACGTCTGGCACCTAGCTGCCCTCTAGGTCAAGCTAAACCTATGTCAACAAATGTTAAAAAAGGTTTTTTTAAATGTACTCGGTGTACTGCCTGTGCCTATAGCTGTAACACTCAAACATTTAGATCAAATGTGACAACAAAAGTATACCCTATAAAATCATATATAAATTGTCACCCGACATATGTGATTTATCTGCTCCAGTGCCCCTGCGGCCTCCAGTATGTGGGCCGAACAGGGAGGTGCTATCAGAGGAGAGTATATGAGCATATATATAATATTAGAAGAGGTCTCATAACACATAGTGTCTCCCACCATTTCTTAATGCACCATAACAGTAATCCGGCGGGATTGAAGTGTCAAGCTATGGAAACAGTGCAGGCCAACTGGAGGGGAGGTGATCAGCTCAATCAGATCAGTAGACGGGAGTCTTATTGGATCTATGAGCTGAAAATCCTTTCCCCCAATGGTTTAAACATCGATTTCGACCTGGGAGCTTTTTTTAAATAAAACGTTTTTAAGGAAAAAAAAATTTAAATTTATACTTTTAAGATGAAATTTTAATATATCATATTTAATTTTTTTAGATATATTTAAATTTAAAATGTACCCTATCAAAAATAAAAGGTTATTATTTTTAAATATTTTTTGAATATTTTTTATTACATATATTAATAGTATTTTAAATACTGTGTCACTTTGAATTTGAGACATTTGGTTATACGTTACAATGAGGTATAGGAAAATTATATCTGTTTGTTATAACTAATTGTGTATGTTTATTATTGTAATATGAGTTAAGATATACCTTTGTTATTATTTTTTATCATGTCTTGTATGTAGTGTATTCGTTGTAGGTATTGTTACAGTATGTATGTATTTAGGCTGATTGTATAATGGACATGACTGACAGCCATATAGACCAATGAAATGTGAGTTCTAGGTCATATCAGCCAATAGTAATGGCTTAAACAGTATTTAAGTAATCCATGTCCAGCGACTAATACCCCCTGAAGAAGTGCTCATGCGCACGAAACGCGTTGGGCAGTTTTATTATCACTCGTGCAGTTTGGCAGAGACTTGCATCCACAGCCGCAGTAGCATATTGGAGAAGGATTTTGGCGATTTCATCCGCCCACAGGAGTACAGGTTGACCGACGGCTTCATGCGCATCAGTGAGTCGCGCGGAGCGACGCACTTCCAGTTTCGGAACGGAAGAGATCCCTGAAAGTCACGTGTCTAACGGAGCTGCAGCCGGCGAAAAAGCTACCTGAGAACCCCTGCTTATGATCTGTGGCAGTGCTGTAAGTAGGATTCTGGTTTTAACCAACCGGATCCCACATCTGCTACAATTAATTGTGTTTAATAAATTTATCATATTACCAGTCAGCCTTAATTGTTTTATGTAGTCTTGTCTTGTCTTGTCTGTTGTGTGTACTTTATGTTATATGCTTGCATTCTGCACTATGATGTGTTTTTCTTGTTTCTCTTCTCCCTGCATATATTGATGGAGTCCACACTGTGAAGTTACAGCAGGAAAGCTATATCTATAGCCACCCTCCATGTGAGAACATTTCAATATTGGACATCACCTTTTTCACCATTGGACTATAACGGCGCCGGTCTGTATTGTATTTTTAGGAGCTTCACATATACCTTGGGGCATACGCGTAAATTGGTAGAAGCCCAGGGGGCAGACGAAGGCTGTCTTTTCCTGGTCCTCTTCACTCATAGGTACCTGGTAGTACCCAGATCGCAAGTCGAGCACACTAAACCATTGGCTCCCGGTTAGAGCATTCAGGATTTCTTCAATGCGAGGGAGGTTGTATTGATCGGGTACCGTACGATTATTCACATCCATTCTTCTTCCTTACCACCACTATAGGTGATGCATAAGGACTCCGAGACTCCGTCAATATCCCAGCGGTCTCCATTTCCTTCAGGACGTTCCTTACATCGTCCACATCCCTGGGGGCGATGCGACGAGAGCGTTCACGGAACGGAGTGGCGTCACTCAACCTAATGGTGTGTTGGGCGCTGCGACTGCGACCCACATCCATCTCGCTGGTGGAAAATACCGTCCTTCTTTCATTCAGCTTGGCCGTCAGTCGATCCTTCCACTCAGTTGGCAGCGCCGAGTCTCCGAAGTTGAAGTCCAGATCGACTAACTGTTCACCCACTGCAGCGGCATTCACCTGAAGCACTGTTTCTACCAGGCTGACGCGATATATGCTGCCCAGACTTTGTCCTACATCAATGTCCATCGGAAATGGAGAGAGATTTTGAACATACACGTAGGTTCGTAGAGGAATTTGGGTAGTTCACTCTCTCACTTCGGGTATTACCCTATACCCTTTCTGGATTTCTTCCTCAGGGGCACTCTCAAGAGAGAACAGATGATCGGTCTCATCTCGATTCGGATAACGGCACCAAACGGCCAGGAGTTGCACTCCCCCTGGTAAAATGGTCGTCAGTCCGCGTTGACGATTGTAGAAATCCCCGTGACGCTCTAAGACATATACTCTGTTGCACTCCTCTCTCAGTACAGAGGATTGGCCATCGGCAATTCATTGGTCTCCTTCAGGTAGGCTCTGATTATGGCTCGCACTATATCCGTATTTGTTCCCAAGATGACCGGGTACTGACACTGTCCTTGAGGCTTCGGGCATACCATTGCCTCCACATGCATGGGATGTTTCTTGCCGGTATTCAATTGAAGTATCTCCAGTTGAACTCTCACAATCCCATCGATGGGGTAATCTTCATTGCTCAACCCCCTCACCTTCATATGTTCCGCCGACCACAGGGGACAGTGCTTAAGGTGTTGGTCGTAGAATTGTCGGTATATTATGGTCACTTGGGACCCGTTGTCCAGTACAGCAGAGGCATAGACTCCTTCTACTACCATAAGCACGATGGCAGAGGGGCCTACCTGACAGTAACCATCCCCGACCGGAGTTCCATCGTCTGGGCTCAGGTCAGTAGGAGCTTCGGGAGGCGCAGGGGTGGCCTCGGTTGTCTTGGCTTCTGTGGTCTGTATTCAACAGATCATAGACCTAACCGAGCTTCCTGTACTGGGCGTTTTCTTTTCTTGGGTGACTCCATGGAGAAATGGCACTCTCTGGAGAAATGGCCTTTCTGTCCACAGCCATAGCAGACGATATCTTTAGGATCCAGTCGTCTTGGGTAAGTGGGGGAGGACCTCCCCGAAGTCCGGCCTTTCGTTGAGGGCGACTTGGGTGACTCCTCTTCCTCTTTGACAGGTTTCTTGATCCGGCGAGTGGAGACTCCCGGGATGTCACTCACAGGGGGATCTTTGACCTTGGTGCCTGTATGCAGCTTGGTATAGGCTTCATGCCCCTTGATGATCCCCAAAATGTCCATGAAGGTTGGGGGAGGCCCCTCCATTAGTGAGCACCTGATCATGATCACTATGGGATGAGTGGGAATGGCCCCTCGGAGGAACTGCTTGCGCCGGTATTCGTCTATCTCTGAGGCTAGGATGAGGCCGCAAGTTCACAATTTCCACAGGACCAGCTGGATTCGTTGAAGTAAGTCTGACAGATCTTCCTTCTCCTTCTGTCGGAGACCGTAATATTTGAACCACAGCTCACTCTCCTCTTCATCTTTGCCATAGATCTGGACTAACAAGTCTACCATCTGATGAGCAGAGAGATCAGGGTCTTGGTCGCGCTGTGCACTGACCATGGTGGCTGCTGGGGGTCGGAGGCTTTCCAGGATTCTCTGACGTCTGACCATTTCAGAGCAGGGCCACTCATCGATCACCTTGAGGGTGTGTTCCTTCCAAGACTCGATGCTTTCCTCGCCTGCGGGGACAGGAACCATTCCTGAAAACACCTTCAACTTCCTGTAATTTTGGGCTTGGGCGGACGTAGTTATCGCTTCCACAAGCTGCGGGAATGTCACTCCTAGCATGGAACCGCCACTGTCCGAGGAACTTGCGATCCCCGCTCCCTGACTGTTAGGGGTTGGGGTGAAGCTGTTCACTAACCGGTTAGGGACCGGTGATGTTGGCGGGCTACCGGCCCAGCTGGTGGCCCCTTGCCTAGCATCAGAAGAGAAAGTCACTCGGGGTACAGATATGTCTGATCTGATGGGTGTACTGGCGGCCATATCTTTGTCTTCCCAACCCTCATGTCTGGTAAGGTTCCTTGCGGTAAAGTCTCTGGTAGATACACTACTCGTGGGCCTCTATCAGGGGGTATAGCTTGTTCAGTGGCCAGCAATAGGGTGTTCTCTTGCCGGTCAATGTTGTAGTGCTTGCTGATGAGGCGGGCGCTCGCCAGACCAGGTAATGTCTTTACTGCGCTGCAGACAGTAAACATGGATACATCGGCAGGTACCCCGTCTACCGCGACTACGTGTCGCAGGAGCTCTCCTAGCTTTTCGGCCCAGTTGGCCACTTGTTTGGGCGTGAGAGCAGACATGCTAACTGACAGGATAATACGTTAACTACTGAGTAGGGCACCCCAGGTCTTTTCTCAGCAGCGCCTCCAAATGTAACAGGTATTCCCTGTGAATACAGACGCTACTACCTGCTGTGTAACCTGTGTGGCTCTCAGAAGCCTAAGCCTCCGCTTGGGGAGCCTGGGGTACATACATATAATACGATCTCGTGGTGCAACGCCTCCACCTGGCAGGGATCCCAACGGAGTGGGAGGACGCCCTCAAAGGAAAGAATCACATTAAGCAAACAGTTGTAAAACAGAACTGGCTTTACTGTATAGCATGTACTTTTCATAAATCAACAGGTGTCCCTCTCTAGAGGAGACACTGACTACTGCATCTCGCAGGACGCTCCCACCTACACCGGGTGATCCCACCCTGTGTCCAATAACCCCACACAATATGTCCCGCACCCTTAAAGGGAGAGGATATGTGTGACTGCGCAGCCACTAGTCCCGTAACAATAATATATGTAGGATCGTTGGTGCACTTGTTGATGGTTACCTGCCGAGCACTCCAGTGCCTGGGCCTGCCAAGGAGCTTCACAAAGGATCCGAAGGCTGACGAATCCAGGGACTACCGTCCGGGGTGATCCCACCCGGATGGCTACTGCAGCGGTAGCGGAGGTCTGAGCCCAAACCTCTGGATGGACGCGCAGTGTCCGCTGTGTCCCTTACTGACTCTGTGTAGTAAGGGGCAGGGTCCCTAACCTGGGGCCTGTCCCTACAACACTCAACTACTGGTGACTCAGGGCTATCTGGGGCCTAGGGGGCTGCTGGCCCTAGTGCAGGGAGTCACTGACTCCTGCACCCTACCTCCTTCCCCTAGCTGCTCCTGGCGCCGACTGACTAGCGTGCTCCAAGCCCGTGAAATGTATCTATCCCTGAGCAGGGAGATACTACAGCCCTATTGGCTCCCTGGCATCATGTGGCTCCCGAGGCTCATGGGATCTGTAGTCCCCTCCAAGAACCCGTCCCCGGTAGGCTAGGGCTCGCGCGCTATCACTGCGCATGCGCAATGTCCCTGGCTGGCCGCCGCATGCAGGGACTCACTGCGCAAAGTTGCGCAACATGGCGGCGCCCTGCTCGGGAGCCGCCGGGGAGCACCGGAGTGCTCCCTGCTCGGCCCCCACCCTCCAGAAGTGCCGGCGGGTCTGTCGAGTGACCCCCGGCAGCGGAGGTAAGAGGAGGGGGTGTCGCGGGACAAATGGGGGAACCTGGTTACATCTATATATCATCTCCCAAGTCCTTGCTTAAAAGCTGTGTCTAAAACAGCATGCATTGGCTAAGGGTTGCTCATGTAATGTGAGCATGAGATAAAAGGTGGCACTGTGTGCTCATTTGCATGTCATTTCCCAGAATCCCTTGCTGCAGTGGAAGTGCTGTGTGCTGGGTGATAATGGTGAAAGACAGAGTTGCAGACCTGTCTAAGACATGCAAATGAATATACAGGAATATTTACAGTATATATATATATATTATATATATATATATATATATATATATATATATATA